>NC_037670.1:174359811-174409326 GCF_003255815.1 Theropithecus gelada
AAAAAAAAAAAAAAAAAAAAAAAAAAAAAAAGAATGCTGCTATAAACAGGGCTTGTGGCTCACACCTATAACCCCAGCACTTTGGGAGGCTGAGGTGGGAGGATTACTTGAAACCAGGAGTTCAAGACCAGCCTCGGCAACATAGTAAGACCCCCATCTCAGGAAAAAAAAAAAAGCTTAGCTGGGCATAGTGGTGCCTGCTACTTGGGAGGCTGAGGCAGGAGGATCCCAGCCCATGAGTTTGAGGCTACAGTGAGCTATGATTGCACCACTGCACCCCAGCCTATGATTGCACCACTGTACCCCAGGGCACCGCAAGTGAGACCCTGTCTCAAAAAAAAAAAAAAAAAAAAAAAAAAAAAAAAAAAAAAAAAAAAAAAATCAACAAAAAACCTACCACTAGATGGAGATGCTGAGCACAACCCATGTTCATTACTCTTTAAACTTAGGGGGTTCTATAGTTTTTCAAATAACAACGCTGTGGAATTATTTTTCTTACCTACTTCCATCATCCCTTGTTGATTTGTGGTTTCATCCTCAGAACTTCTTGGCTGGTACTAAGTTATCAGGATTGATTCACATTAGTGTCACTAAAGTTGGTATACAGTCCTCCACTGCTAAATTTGAGTGCCTTTAAAAAATATTAAAAAGTAAAAAGAACTTCTCCTAATTTCATTCTAACCAAAAATCATGCCAATTTGTTGCACTGGTTTTATATGCCATGTGCATATTTGTTAGAACCATAAACCAGCTCATGAGTGGCATCTCAGCCAGTGGAACCACGGTAGTTTAGATGCTGTGAAATTAGATGCTTTTCAAGTGTTCTTTTTAAAATAATTTGTAATATATTATTGAATATATCAATAATATAATATATTGTGTATTATATTACACATAATATATTTAATAATATACTAAGATTTAGTATATTAAAATTTAATTTTAGTGTATTTATAGACTATAGTAATTTAATAGAACATTATTATGTAGTAAACCTGTTACATTGTTTTAATTTCTAATAATTTCCAAAAATAAACCTTCTTAAATCCCGTTAAGAGGATATTCTCTTCTCATGTTTTAAGAAAGTGAAGGCAACCCAGTTAGGAGGCATCTGGGACTTCCCTGGCCAACTCTGAAGGCATCAAGTTGAACCATGACCAGGATTCGGTCTTGGAAGCAGATGAGAGGGTAAAGAGTTGAAGCCAGGTCTACACTCTGATTCCTCCAAGTCACCGAGTGGTTTCATGTGAAAGGGGTCTGCGCAGGAGTGAGCTGAGGTTAGCGGTGGTATTTCAGTGACTTGGTAAATGTGCACAGATGGCTCATAAACCGTCCCATATGCCACCCATAGGAAACTACCGCTTGACAATACGCCTGCTTCTGCCGCATCACAGACTTAGCAGAGTCTGCTCAGAACCTCCTTGCATTTCCAAATCAAGCTTGGATGTTAGCAGATATTAAACCCAAGAACAGGTACACCTGGGCTCTAAATTCATCTTCTGACTTGAGTTGAAGATAAAACCTCATACCAGTTTGGAGTAGAAAGAGGCACAGTATTGTAATCATAAATGAGATTTGACCTTAAAAGAGTAACAGAGCAAATTTCTAATTAAAGTGGAGCATGTTCTCTCTTGACTGAGGCACCAAGACGATTTGTTGCAGATTGTTGCCGGCAATGTACAGTCCCCAAGACCAAATCACCAAGAGGCACAGTGATAAGCGTGGTCAGCAAGGAGCGGAGCGCCTTCCTCCCAGCAGCAGGTGACTCTGGCCACGTCATGTCCCCCTTGGCGTGAGAGGTGCCCTAAAAGGTTCTTGCATTCCAGTTATCCTAACTGGAATACTGTTCCTGAAAAAAAGAGTATATTGAAGGCCTTGCTACCTATAATCAGTCCTTCAAGGAAGAGAATTATAAACAACCTTTCCTCCAAGTTCTTGTTCTTTGCCTCACTTACATGCTGATTTAAATCGTTCTCTAAGAAAAGATGGTATTTCCTCTCACTGCAGGTTCTGCCAGACTCTCATCACTTGCTTGCCAAGCAGCAGCCAAAGGGAAACAGTTAGAAATTTACTGCTAACAATTGGTTCACGTACCGGGTACCGGGCACTCTTGCCTGTAGTCCCAGCTACTCAGGAGGCTGAGATTGGAGGAATGCTTGAGCCCAAGAGTTCAAGTCTATCTAGCCCAGGCAACACTGTGAGACCCTGTCTCTTAAAAAATAAAATAAAAAAAAGGTTCACACTGCTGTATAATGCATTGGCAATTCAATGTGGTCTAATCAAATTAGCTTAACCATGGGATTGCGCTTACATTTGCTCATTCATTTTAACCACAAACACTTACTGAATACGTACCACGGGCCAGACACCTTTCTAGAGACTGGCTAGATTGTGGTGAAAATACAGGCCAAATCCCCCTACCTTCGTGTGGTTTCTATTGTGGTGGGAACTAGACAAACTGTCCAAGTGAATAAATGTGTCACTAGTTTCAGGTAGGTGAGAATGCTATGAACAATATAGCTGAGTGGGGGCTGTAAGGTGATGGGGTAGGTGAAGGGGCTTCGTAGCCTCAAAAAAGAAGCCTCAAAGAGCCCCAAAGATATCTGGGTCCTAATCTCTGGAACCCCTGAATATGACCCTGCATGGCGAAAGGTACTTTGCAGATGTAATTAAGCTAAGAATTTTGAAGTGTGGATATTATGGTGGGGAAATATAATTAAAAACAAAATCTCCTGTTAACCCAGAAAACCTCTCCACAAAAGTAGAAGAGATATAAAAGTTTTATTCCTGAATAACTGTTAAACCAGAATGAGATGCACATCACAGGAAACCCACTAAGAGACGGCAAAGACAAAAATAAACTTCACTCTTTTATACAGCCACCCAACACACACACACACACACACACACACACACACAACCCACCACACACACACAACTCACCACACACACACACAACCCACCACACACACAACTCACCACACACATACACACAACCCACCACACACACACACACAACCCACCACACACACACGAACACCACACACAACCCACCACACACAAACACCACACAAAACCCACTACACACACATACACAAACACCGCACACAACCCACCACACACACAAAACCCACCACACACATACACACATACAACCCACCACACACATACCACACACACAACCCACCACACACACAACTCACCCCACACACACAACCCACCACACACACACACAAAACCCACCACACACACACAATCCACCACACACAACCCACCACACACACACACAACCCACCACACACATGCAACTCACTACACACACTCATAACCCACCACACACACAACCCACCACACACACACACAACACACCACACACACAACCCACCACACACACCAACACCAAATACACACCACACACACACAAACACCACACAAAACCCACCACACACATACATAAACACACACACAACCCACCACACACACATGACACACACACAGCCCACCACACACAAACACCACACACACAAAAATAAGTGACTCATCCGCAGTGAGCAGACTGGACAATGCCATTTGTCACACTTAGTTCATTCTAAATTCACTTGGTAATTGGGATAACCATTTGTGTTTTCTAATTGCCTTTATCCAAAGGAAAAATAAACTCATATCTATGACAGAGGATAAGTTTGCAATTTAGAGCCAAAGTTAGGAGACTAACCCTCTCCCTCCCATGGAGACTGGGAGATAGGGACACTGTCTTCCTTGATGTTTACATTTCATACACACACACACACACACGTGTGTGTATATATTTTAGAGACAGGGTCATATTCTGTTGCTTAGGCTAGAGTGTAGTGACACAATTATGGCTCTCTGTAACCTCAAACTCCTGGGCTTAAGTGCTCCTCCCACCTGAGTCTCCTGAGTAGCTGGGATTATAGGTGTGCACCACCATGCCCAGTTACTTTTTTTTTCCATTATTTTTTGTAGAGACGAAGTCTCACTGTGTTGCCCAGACTGGTCTTGAACTCCTGGCTTTAAACAATCCTCCCATCTCAGCCTCTCAAAGTTCTGGGATTCCTGATGTAGCTCTCAGGTCCTTGAGAAAAACAGTTCTGAGTTGTAAAGCTGCCAAAAGTTTTTCTTAGCTTTCAAAAATATTTATGTACATCTCTGCCCAGTGTGGTGGCTCACGCCTACAATCCCAGCACTTTGGGAGGTCAAGGCAGGAGGATCACCTGAAGCCAGGAGTTTGAGACCATCCTAGGCAACATAACGAGACCATGTCTCTATAAATTTTTGTTTTTTAATTAGCCAGGTGTGGAGGTGCATGCTTGTAGTCCCAGCCACTTGGGAGGCTGAAGCAGGAGAACCACTTGAACCCAGGAGTCTGAGGCTGCAGTGAGCATCACTGTACTCCAGCATGGGTGACAGAGTAAGACTCTGCCTCTAAAAAACAATAAAAATATAAAATAAAATGAAGGATTTACATATAGCTCACATGGGCAGAAGAAAATTCACAACCACAAGCTTTCTAACATAAATGTGCTAAGAAAAGAGGGTGTTGGTGAGGAGCATCTCTGCCTTTTTTCACCAGGGAGAAAGAAAACTTATTTTTCTTTTTGACTTGTGTTTGCTTTTACAGTTCTCCTGGCTATCTGGGTAATTACATGTGTCTTTGTGTTGGCGGGGGTGCAGGGGGAGATTCGGCTGCAGCACAGGCCAGCAAAGTGACAAGTGTAGGAAGATGCTGCACTGTGGGCTTGGGAGCCAGAATGAGGGGCCTCGAGCCCACGAATGCCAGGGAAGCAGCTCTTCCAGCTGGAAAAGGCAAGGAAGGATCCTCCCTGAGAGACTTTGGAGGGAGTAGGGCCCTGCCAGCACCTTGACTTTGGCCCAGTGAAACATTCTGGGCTTCTGACTTCCAGTCCTGTAAGAGAATAAATGCCAGTTCTTTCAGGCCGAGCTGGTGGTCGTTTGTTAGAGCAGTCCTAGGAATCTCATCTAGGTGTGAAGCTATTTTAGAGGGGTTTGTTGGGAAGCGTGTTTTGAGGCGAGGAGGTTTGAGCCAAAACCTGAATACAGTGAAGAATGGAAGGCCATGTGGACCTAGAGGAAGATTGTCTAGGCACATGCAGCAGCAATTCCAAAGGCCCTAAGGTGGAAATGAGTGGTGGCCGCTGGGGCAGTGTCTGGCAGGTGCATCGAGGTCTGCAGGAACCCTGCAGGCCATGGCAGCGGCTTGGATGTTAGTCCAAATGTTAGCAGGAGGCTTCGGAGTTCCCCAGCAAGGGAGTTGCCTGATCTGATTCATGTTTAAAGGGCCAAGCTGGTTAAGTGGAGACAGACTTTACGGGGCCAGAGCGGAGGCAGGAGGAGTGGCTGGCCACTACTGCAGAGTCCCGGTGAGGGAGACTATGGTGCAGGGGTGGGGGATAAGGGTGGGAAGCAGGCCTCACCATTATGGGGCATGCACATGTACCAGTTTCCTCTGCAGGAAATCTGAGCCATCTACCTGATACTCGTTTTACCAGCTGGATTCTTTTTCTTTTAGCAAGAGACGCTGGGAACTAGATATGCGGCAGGAAAGCATCTTGTGTGGTGGAATTTGGGGATTGACATTTGATCTCAGCCCAGGGCTTCTCTTACAGCGCGTGTCCCTGTCATGCATTATACATGTTTTCATGCACTTAAAGATATGTTTAGAACTGCAGAAGTAGAAGCACTTTGAACTTTTCCTGAATAATTGCCACATGACTTAGCAGGCCTCCTTCCACCTTAGATGGGAAACCTTGGAAAGTGTGGGGGCCTTCTTCAGTGTGTGCCACTGTAGGGGTTTTACCTCAACCCCCATAGATTTGTGGTTGGAATGGACTCCTGTTACAAAAGACAGATTAACAAGAGAAAAACCAGTGGAAGTTTATTAACATGTATATTTCACATCTGCCTGGGAGACACGCAGGAATTGAGTAGTTCTCAAAGAGGTAGCTTTGAATTCCAGCTACTTGTATAGCATCTTCAACAAAGAAAAGCCAAGTTTTAAGGAAGTGATAGGACAAAGGAAAAGAACTTTGAGTGTCTAAGGGGGGACTTGTAGAAAAGTAAGTAACCGGCAGATAAATAGAGTTAGTAAAGCACCTTCATGTCGATTCCTCTGGCTCCAGCTCCAGGCCCATGAGAGTCTAAAGTTGTCTTCAGTGGTTAACTTGTTTTCCCTGGTAGAGAGAGGGAGCGGACACCTTTTATGCTTCTAAATCTATATCCTGCCTTTAGGCAAGTGGAGGGCAGAGAGCTTTCTTCCATTTACTTTTTCACTGCCTTCAGCTCAACAACCCTTCATATTTCGGAGCCTCCCCAGCTGTTGTCTTGGTGCCCTCCAGCTGGGAAGGCTCAAAGGATGGGGAATGTGTACCTGTGACTGCTACCAGCGAATTGCCCCCCATCAGGGTCAGTGAGGGATGTGCTTTCTGCTGCCTCCCCAAACTGTAAACCCCTGGAAATTAGCTGCGTGACAGTCTTGCATATTTGCTATAGGGATGCGGCAGGAGGTAACGGTGATGATAGTTAAGGGCAGGTTCATTAAAGCGAAGTCTCCATCTCTCCTCACTTGATCCTCAGTCTCCTCCAGCTTTTCCACAGTCATCCATCCAGAAATTACTAACAAGTGCTTGGTTTTACTTTGTAGTAAGTACCAAACCAAGAGATATTTCTGTAGTTAAATGAGCGTTAACAGTCTCCTCAACACCCTCTCACATTGTGGGAAAACTGCATGGACCACCTCTGCCTGACTCATGATGAGGCCGGGCACCCGGCACAGTGGCAGATGGTGGGCACTGATTAAATATTTGTTGCATGTATGAGCAAGTCCTGTAGGGGGAACTGGAACTGTATGTCTGCAAGAAGTGGGTGCAGTTTTCCATCTTCCAGATACAGAGCTGCTTCTAAACAATACTTGGGTGTCTTCATAGAGGATTTCTGGAGACACTGTTCCTGTCACCCCCTGGCATGCCAGCCCACTTTGCTTCTAATCCGATAATGGGAGCCAGGTGCTGTTGGAGGGGAAAATGGATCCTCCCAGGGGCCCTATCAATATTCGCTGTCCAGTGGGCCCTTCCTGTCCAGCCCTTTCTCTCGCTAGATTGTCAAAAGCTGAGACCGTCTCCACTGGGCTAGGCCACTGGGCCATTTGGCTGGTTGCTGGGCCATCCTCTAAGACATTTTGAAGGGTGAAGTCTCAGATACCAAGGCCTTAAGCTTCCAGCTGGCATAAAGGCTCAGGAATCCCTCCACAACTCCTTCGCTACTCATTTTCTTTCTGCAGAGCGAAAGCACAGTCATACTTAGTTTCCTCTGGCTATGCCTAAAGAGGAAGTTACAGCAGGTGGTTAACTCCTGACTGGTAAGAGAGACATTTCCTCTAGTGGAGGCTGGGCAGAGAGAAGAAGGTTAGGGCCTTATTTAAATGAAGAACTTTTCTGTTATGAAAGACGGATTACAGACAAGAAGTGAGTCTATGAAGGAATTCTCCTTCGCAGGCTCTTGCAGGAAGGTAGCAATCAAGTTGAATTTTAGGAATGGAGAAGCATTAGATGTCCAAACTCACTCATTAACCCCGGGGGATCCGACACTTACTCTGTGCCCAGGCCAGCACACATGCAACTTTAGTGGTTAACACTGAGGACAGGGGTGCACTGCTTGAGTTCAAATCAGCCACTATCCAGCTGAGTGGCCTTCGGTAAGTTCCTGAACATTTCAGAGTCTCAGTTGTTACATTTGTAAAATAAGGACCAGAAGAGTATTGCATAGGGTTGTTGAGTGGATTAAATAAGACGTGTATGTGAGGAGTTTATCACCATGCCTGACACAAAGTAAAGCCTCCCAAAATGTTAACTATTAAATTACTAAGTATTTAGGTAAAAACTGGAGCATCTTCTTATTGCACTGTTGGTAGAAAAATTCATTTTTCCATAACTACTAAACTTTGCCTATATTCTACAATATGCTATGATGATATTTTCAGAACCCCCAAACTATGTGATATGACAAAGATTTTTTTCATATTTGTGAATTTTATTTTTTAAAGTATAAAAGTTGGGCTGGGTGCGGTGGCTCACACCTGTAATTCCAGCACTTTGGGAGGCCGAGGTGGGCCGATCATCTGAGGTCAGGAGTTCAGGACTAGTCTGGCCAACATGGCGAAACCCCATCTCTACTAAAAATACAAAAATTAGCCAGGTCCGTGGTGGTGCGTGCCTGTAATCCCAGCTACTTGGGAGGCTGAGGCAGGAGAATCACTTGAACCTGGGAGGCGGAGGTTGCAGTGAGCTGATACTGCGCATTGCACTCTAGCCTGGGTGACAGAGCTAGACACTGTCTAAAAAAAAAAAAGTTTAAAAGTTAAGTAGTTAATGTACAAATTAGTCAACTTAACTGGGATAGGTAAAATAAGACCTGAATGAATGGAGAGCCATGAATCTTAAAGACAATCAGGTTTTTAAAATATTGACAAGAAATTCTAAAGTTCATTTTGTTACAAAACTGAACTGAGGTCTACTTGCCCTGCGCATTAAGAGGAAACACCAACACTGAGGTTTTGCATCCGGAGAAAAGAGCACATTTATCCGCAGGGCACCAAGTGAGGAGAAGCGGGTCATACTTAAGATCCGACCTCTTCAATGACTTACAAGCAAGGTGTTTTTTTTTCCCCAGTCGGAGTCTAGCTCTGCTGCCCAGACTTGAGTGCAGTGGCACTATCTTGGCTCACTGCAACCTCTGCCTCTTGGGTTCAAGTGATTCTCCTGCCTCAGCCTCCCGAGTAGCTGGGATTACAGGTTCCTGCCACCATGTCCAGCTAATTTTTGTATTTTTAGTAGAGGCGGGGTTTCAATGTGTTGGCCAGGCTGGTATCAAACTCCTGACCTTGTGATCTGCCCACTTCAGCCTCCCAAAGTGCTGTGATTACAAGCATGAGCCACTGGGCACGGCCACAAGCAAGGGTTTTTAAAAGCAGGGGTAAATTTCAGGAAAGGAGAAGTTATGGGCAAAATTGTGAATCGATACATGGAGGTTATGCACTGGTTTGGCCTCAAAGGGCAGGATATCTTGAAGGAGGAGCCTTAAAGGTCATATGTGAATTCAAAGACTCTGATTTGGGATAAGTTAAGGAAGCCAAGCTTTGTCTAAAACCTTGGGGTCAGCAGAAAGGAATGTTTAGGTTTGGCCCAACTTCCATCAGGATCCTCAGGAAGAAATTTAGAACAAGGAACAGCAGAGTTCAGTCCTCAGCTCCCTCTTCTCTGAGGTCTACAGGCCAGAGCATCCATTTGGGAGAGGGGTCCAGGTTTCTGAAGAGCAACTCATGGACATATATTAAGATGTTTAGTTTCTATAGGGAACCAAGTATTTTGTGACTCTAACTTCCTTGCTTTAAGCTACAATTACCTTCTTGTTTACTAGGTTGCTAGCTGGGTGCCTGGAATTTCCCTTGAGGGAATTCAAGATTTTCCTTTATTTCCATGCTTGCCCCCTCCCCACTTCCTGCAGGCCTCTAAGAAGAGCGCCGGCTCCACCTCAGTTTCGAAGAATAAATGAAGTGATTCTAGCCAAGAAGTTATGAAGAATTAAAAAATCCAGAATCTGTGTGTAGGGGAAGTACTTGAACTACTAGCTACCAAAACTTATTTTCTGTGATAAAGCTACAAACATTAAATGTAGTTTTAGGTTGGGGGTTGCCTCTCTAAACACAACTCTAAGTTTTGGCACATTAAAACAAAACTTGCTCGCTGGGCACGGTGGCTCATGCCTGTAATCCTAGCACTTTGGGAGGCCGAGGCGGGCAGATCCCGAGGTCAAGAGATCGAGACCATCCTGGCTAACACGGTGAAACCCCGTCTCTACTAAAAATAGAAAAAACTATTGGGGTATAGTGGCGCGTGCCTGTAGTTCCAGCTACTCAAGGGGCTGAGGCAGGAGAAGGGTGTGAACCTGGGAGGCAGAGGTTGCAGTGAGCCGAGATCGTGCCATTGAATTCCAGCCTGGGAGACAGAGCGAGACTCTGTCTCAAAAAATAAATAAATGAATAAATAAAAATAAAATAAAAATAAAACAAAACTTTCTCATGCTTGCTTCGGCAGCACATAGACTAAAACAAAACTTTCTCACATCAACAACTGAAAAGGTAGGCCGGATGCAGTGGTTCACATCTGTAATCACAACACTTTGGGAGGCTGGGGCTGGAGGATCACTTGAGTCCAGGAGTTTGAGACCAGCCCGGGCAACACAGTGAGACCCCATCTCTACAAAAGAAAAAATTAAAATAAAATAATTAGCTGGATGTGGTGATGTGACCGTGTAGTGCCGGTTACTCATAGGCTGAGGTGGGAGGATTGCTTGAGCTCAGGAAGTCCAGGCTTCAGTGAGCCATGATCGTGCTACTGCACTTCAGCTTGGGTGACAGAGTGAGACCCTGTCTCAAAAAAGAAAAAAAAGTTAACAAGTTAAAGTACAAATGGAGGAAATACGTCTGCAACAAACATGACAAGTCTTTAATACCTGTACTTTATGAGTGCCCCCCAAACAATAAACCAACTTCCCAACTTTTAAAATGGGCAAATAGAAAAGTGGGCAAATGGACATAAACAAATTCACAAAAAAGAAAATAAAACTGACAAAAAATAACCATGTGAAAAAACAATCCAGCTAACTAGTACTCTAAGAAATGCAAGTACAAAAGATGAGAAATAACCAAACTATTTTTTTTTAAAAGTCTGTGATGTCAGGTATATGGAAAATGGGCATTTCTCAGGGAAAACTAATAAGCTTTCCTGTAAGATAATTTAGAAAACATTTAAAAATATACTCCTTTTATAAAGCCATAATCATGTTTAAAAGAATAATAAAATGGAAGAAAATTCACAAGATCGTGTTAAGTGAAGAAGGCAGAATACATCTTTGCAAGGCACTATCCCAATTATGCCAGACATGCCATGGATATACATAGAGAAAACACCGGAGACAACATACCAAAATATTAAATATACTTGACTCTAGGAGGTAAAACTGAGTGTTTTATGTTCCCCTATTTCCTATTTATGCAATAGATTTAAAAAGTGTTTTTACGACTAATTATACAATTCAAAAATTGCCTGTGTTGAAAAGCATGAAAGTACATGAAATTGTACTACCCTGGAAACCCCAGGAAGTGTTTAGTTTGGAAAGCCAGGGCCACCTGCTAGTGGGTGAGTCATGGGCACAGGCTCGCACCTGCCACCGCAGACGCCACACAGGCTGCTGCGCCTCTCCAAGCGAAATGCCCCACGTGTGCCAACGGCCACCTCGGCCGTCGTCCTGCGCCTGGCCCGCAGCCTGAGGAAGCCCAGCAACTTCTGCTCTTTCTTAATTTCTGGAAAACAGGGAAGAGAGGCCTTTTCAAAGTTCGCAGGATCGGGCCATTTTGTGCTCCACTTTGGAACAAATCGGAAGCTAGGGACTTCCAGATGCGCTACCGCCGTCCCGGGACCGCCGCTCCCGCAAGCGTCCGCACTGCGGCGGGGGTGCGCGGCCTGAGAAAGGCCCGGGGCAAGACGCTCCGGGGGCGGCCAGAGCCCTCTTTGAAGTCTCCCGACGGGTTCCGAGCCTCTCATAAGCCAGCCAAGACCGACCAGCCCCGGTGACCACAGGCCAGCCACGCGGTCGCCCGGGGACGCGCGTGCTCCGCAGGGACAAAGGGTCGGGAAACTTGAGCTCCGGCCAGTCCCGGAGAGACCCGGGCTGGTGGTCGCCATGGCAACGGAATCGGGCCCTCCGAGATCCGCCGCCCTGGTGCAGCAGCGGCGGGGGTGACCCGGCCAGCTCTAGGTGGGGGCCCGCGCCCGGGCCCCGGCCGTCCCTCCCCGCCCCCAGGCCGCGGCCGCGGGAGCCGGCGACTGACCCTCGGCAGCTCCTGTAGTCACGTGGCGCTGGGAACCCGGCGGGGGGAGGTTGGGGACGGGCCTGGCAGTTGTGAACTCGAACCTGCCGCTGTCGCCGCGGCGGGGCGGGGAGCTGGAGTGGGCCGCGGAGGCCGGCCTTCGGGCTCCATGGACCGGCGCTGCGCCCCTGCACAGCCCGCCGCAGAGGTACGACCCCGGCAGGGGCGCGGGGGGCACCGCGGGCCCGCGGGGGGCCGCTCCACCTGCGGGGCGCGTGACCGTGAGTGTGCGCGACCGTGTGTGAGTGCGCGGGGGGGACGCTGCTGGATCTGCGGGGGTGGGGGAGCGCACCTGCGCACAGGCTCCGCGAGCTGCGCCGTGCGTGGGACCCGAAATGGCTCACTCGCAAGAACGGGACCTGTGTGCCCGGGAGCGTGGACGGAGGACACGCATCAGTACAAAAGGGCGGTGTGGGAGTTCTGCCACCCGCGGGCAGCCACGATGCGGAAGGGGATTCTGACTGAGTCCTGGTCACAGCAGCTGGCCCTGCGCAGCCCCATGGGAAATAGGCCTGGAATTCCTGTCGGGAGGAGGTTGAGGGAAGGGGAGCCAGCAGGGATTCCAGAGTTCCTGCCATAGGCCGGCCTTTGGCCATCAGGGAAAGCCCAGACTCTGGCCACAGAATGGAGAATTCGTTCTGTGACCTTAGCAGGGAAGGAAGTGATCCCCAAAGACAGCAGTGTGCTTCCTTGTTGAAGGGGCACATTCATTTATTAATCCAATGTCCATTAAGGTCACTCTGCCAGGCAGGGTGTGGGGCTTATGGCTGGTGCTTGTGGCTCTGTGGGGGGAGGGGTTGTGGCTGGTGAGGACACAAAGCTGACTGCCCTAGAGGAGCTCAGAGCCTCACTCCTGTTTTCTCTCCCCTCCCCACAGGTAAGGCTGGCCTCTCTGCAGTCAGAGGTCTGAGCTCTGCCATGGGGGTAGGGGTGTCTTTATTGCTGCAGTTTTCTCTGACACCTGGGGGCTACCGGAGTGTGGGCCGAAGCAGGCGCTGCAGCCGCGGAAGTATTCCCAGGAACATCCCCAAGAGGAGCTGGAAAAAGCCTCATCCCCAGCTCTGCAGTCTCCAGGGTAGAGTCTGTCCTTTGCTGTGCTCCCAAACCACTCCACAACTGGGGTGCACAGGCGTCCCCGTCCCGGCGGAAGGAAATGGCCCTTTCTCATATCCTGGGGTCTTCGCTGTGCACAGTCTGACACTGGGAATGAGTGACCTTTGTGTTCCCTGAGAAGAGAGTGGGCTCTAGGGAATTTAGAAGGATGTGTCTGGAGCTTGTGAGCAGGCACAGAAGGGCCCTTAGGAACCTAACTGCTTCCTTCCTCCTTCTGCGGAGGAGGCTCCTGTGCAGGAGTCTGGGCTCCCCTCAGCTGTGGAAGAGCTGAACACGGGGCAGCCCCTGGCGAGGCTGGGGCAGGACCGGGCAGGAGACCGAGATTGCAATCTCATCTTCCCTCCCCTTCTCTTGCCCCAGTAATCTCCAGCACCCCGAGGGAGGGAGAGCCAGTGATCAGACCCTGAAGGCAGCAGGCTGTGGGTGTTCCTTGGATTCAGGGAGAGCATTCCTTCCTGCAATGTCCTAATTTGTGTGGGTGGAAGAGGGCAGGCGGGCAGAATGTGGGCACAGTCTGGGCAGGCAGTGGTCTGGCGTTAGACTGGTGGGAGTAGCACCCAGGGCTCCACTTCTGTTCCCCGAGAAGGGCTGTTCTCACTTGTCCTCCAGCCTCCTGCAGAGACTGCAGTTAGTAATGCTGAAAGTGCCTCCCCTGTGGGGCTAGGAATGAAAGGCTATAGAAACTTTTTTCTCTGAGATCTTTGCAAACCCAGGCATTTTAGAGGAAAGAGCACTGGCCTGGAAGTTTAAAGACCTGTTCCCTAGTCTTGGTTCTGCTGTTGGCTTACTGTGTCACCTTGGGCAGGTCTCCTTATCTTTGATGCCTCACAGTTGCTTCATCTGTCAAACAGGAAGCTCAGTGTCTGCTTGTCCAGCTTCACAGAGTTGCTGTGCAGCTCAGATGTGGCACAGAAAATAGCAGACACAGGGAGAGGGCAGCAGGAAAGCGCTTGGAAAAGCATAAGGCACTGTAGGGAGCAGTGGCCACGTTTTCTGGTGAGTCCTGTGGCAGGAATGTTTGTGCATTCAGCACTGGAGCATTTACTCCCTGTCTGACACTGGGGTAGCTGCCATGAGGGGGATTCTAGTATCAGAGTCCCTCCCTTCTGGAAGTTTCCAGGGCAATAAAGACATAAGACAAACATCCTTGAAATGTTATCTAAAAACCCAAGATTGAAATAATACGTATCACACAAGGAAACAGGAGAGTAGTCTAGCTCCGTGTCCAGGGCTCTAGGGGTTCATAGATGGCAGCTCCTGTCCGGGGCTGAGGTTGGGAGGGGAAAAACAGGGGCAGGGTAAGTTGGTCTCTGGAGTGACTGTGCTTTTCCACCCTCAGCAGAGGAAGAACCGATGCTGGAACGTCGTTGCAGGGGCCCCCTGGCCATGGGCCCGGCCCAGGCCCGACTCCTTTCTGGGCCCTCCCAGGAGTCACCCCAGACTCTGGAGAAGGAGCCCCGCAGGCTGAGGCAACAAGGCACGTCAGTGGCCCAGTCCGGTGCCCAAGCTCCAGGCAGGGCCCATCGCTGTGCCCACTGTCGAAGGCACTTCACTGGCTGGGTGGCTCTGTGGCTTCACGCCCGCCGCTGCCAGGCCCGGCTGCCCTTGCCCTGCCCTGAGTGTGGCCGTCGCTTTCGCCATGCCCCCTTCTTAGCACTGCACCGCCAGGTCCATGCTGCTGCCACCCCAGACCTGGGATTCGCCTGCCACCTCTGTGGGCAGAGCTTCCGAGGCTGGGTGGCCCTGGTTCTGCATCTGCGGGCCCATTCTGCTGCAAAGCGGCCCATCGCTTGTCCTAAATGCGAGAGACGCTTCTGGCGACGAAAGCAGCTTCGAGCTCATCTGCGGCGGTGCCACCCTCCCGCCCCAGAGGCCCGGCCCTTCATATGCGGCAACTGTGGCCGGAGCTTTGCCCAGTGGGACCAGCTAGTTGCCCACAAGCGGGTGCACGTAGCCGAGGCCCTGGAGGAGGCCGCAGCCAAGGCTCTGGGGCCCCGGCCCAGGGGCCGCCCCGCGGTGACCGCCCCCCGGCCCGGTGGGGATGCCGTCGACCGCCCCTTCCAGTGTGCCTGCTGTGGCAAGCGCTTCCGGCACAAGCCCAACTTGATCGCCCACCGCCGCGTGCACACGGGCGAGCGACCTCACCAGTGCCCCGAGTGCGGGAAGCGCTTCACCAATAAGCCCTACCTGACTTCCCACCGGCGCATCCACACTGGCGAGAAGCCCTACCCGTGCAAAGAGTGCGGCCGCCGCTTCCGGCACAAACCCAACCTGCTGTCTCACAGCAAGATTCACAAGCGATCCGAGGGGTCGGCCCAAGCCATCCCCGGCCCGGGGAGCCCCCAGCCGCCAGCCGGCCCCCAGGAGTCCGCGGCCGAGCCCACCCCGGCGGCACCGCTGAAACCGGCCCAGGAGCCGCCGCCGGGGGCCCCGCCAGAGCCCCCGCAGGACCGAGCCGAAGCGCCCCCCTCCCTCTACTGCTGCGACGACTGCGGCAGGAGCTTCCGGCTGGAGCGCTTCCTGCGGGCCCACCAGCGGCAGCACACCGGGGAGCGGCCCTTCACCTGCGCCGAGTGCGGGAAGAACTTCGGCAAGAAGACGCACCTGGTGGCGCACTCGCGCGTGCACTCCGGAGAGCGGCCCTTCGCCTGCGAGGAGTGCGGCCGCCGCTTCTCCCAGGGTAGCCATCTGGCTGCGCACCGGCGCGACCACGCCCCCGACCGGCCCTTCGTATGTCCCGACTGCGGCAAGGCCTTCCGCCACAAGCCCTACCTGGCGGCGCACCGGCGCATCCACACGGGCGAGAAGCCCTACGTCTGCCCCGACTGCGGCAAAGCCTTCAGCCAGAAGTCCAACCTGGTGTCGCACCGGCGCATCCACACGGGCGAGCGGCCCTACGCCTGCCCCGACTGCGACCGCAGCTTCAGCCAGAAGTCCAACCTCATCACTCACCGCAAGAGCCACATCCGGGACGGCGCCTTCTGCTGTGCCATCTGTGGCCAGACCTTCGATGACGAGGAGAGACTCCTGGCCCACCAGAAGAAGCACGATGTCTGAGACGGTGGGCGGGGCGGTGTTGGCTGAGAGAGGGCTGGGGTCCTTTGTGGTGGGAGTCGCAGTGGCCTGGGGGTGCCTGTCTGGTGCTGGAGTAGGGGACAGTGGGAATCCCAGAGGGGACAAAAGACGCGGGGAGTGATCTGGGTGGGCCCTGTTAGCGAGAGAGGTCAACCCCGGTGGCTAGGGAACCCACTTCCAAGTGCAGGGACGCCGGCCTCCAGCTGGTGTGTGCTGAGGTTCCATCCTGACTGCCCTGTGCCCTGGAAAAGTAGCAATAGCATCTGCCCCTTAGAGCCCTCTGGCTAGAGGAGCCACCAGTGGAAAGGAAAACCTTCCATCCTCTGGTGTTAACGCCTTAATGTCCCTGTCTTTTACTGTAAGTTACTTCAGATCATTTTTGGAAGTAGGCGAGGTACAGTCCTGTAAATGAATGCTCTGGGCTAGATACAGCTTGGAGAACCTGCTGGCCTTGTTAGACAGCACTTGGGCCTTTGCCAGCAGCAAGAGGTGAAGCCGAGCCATTCTAACCTCTCCTTTCCCCTCCCACCTGCCCCCTGCATAGGCTCCCAGACTTGGAGAGACCCATCTGCTGTTAGCACTTCCATCCTCTTCCTTCCCAAAGAGCAGACCCCCAGGGCGCTTACTCCTTGGTCTGTCTCGCTTTATCTGTCGCCCCTCCCAGCACTGAGAGCCTCCCCTGGCTGTCAGCAGCACTGTGTCCAGGCTCTTGTCTGAACACCGCAGCCCCTCCTTTGCTCCTTCCAGAGCTCAGCATGTCATGGCAAGGACTGCCCCGTTGGTGATGGAGGGCCAGCTGAGGGGAAGTTACCGGTGAGTTTCCTTTTCACCATTTCTAGCATATGGACACCTGGCCTCTGCTTGAGCACTTAGGTGACAGGAACTTCCCCACCTCCTGAGGCCCTGGATGATTCTAATTGTTAGAAATCTTTCCTTATAATGAATGAATTCTGCTTTCCTATAATTTCTACCTATTGGGCCTTGTTCTGTTCTCTGGAACTAAACAGAACAACCATTTATCCCCCCTTTTCAAACTAGAGAATAAAGATTTGGTTTTAGAACTAGTGTCTGGGGAGTATTCCTTTTTCCTGGGGAGCTGCGACATGTCAGGAGGAGCAGCATGCTCTCCTCCCTAGAAGGCCAGGGTGGGTGGAGGAGTACTGTGGGTGGGGCTCTGGCCACAGGCCACATGCCCAGCTTGTTGAGCTCTGGCACCCGGCCTCAGTTCTTCCCTGAGCATACCCAGGCAGTTGGGCTAATTCTCTGGGTGGTGGGCCGAGGCTCCGGAGAACTGTGGTGGGTGGAATGCTCTCAGCTTGGTCCCAAGATTTATGTTCTTGGTCACTTGCCCTCCTAGGTGGGCCCAGTGACGCCGAATCTTTCTCACCACCTGGGCCTTTATGAAACTCCAGCGAGCGCTATGAGCTCTTTTGAGGGGTGCTGGGTGTTAACAGACTTTGGTTATACCTGGACTCTGCCTCCAGTAGCCCTTCAGAGGCTGGACAGACGAAGGAGCCTCTGGGAGGGGAGGTGGTTCCCAGCAGCTAAGACAGCACTCGGCTTCCACACTCCACACACCCGGGGTTCAGCCTTCTTTGAGGTTGTTGTCAAACCCAACCTGGGTCCACTTGCCCAGTGTTTGCAAACCCTAACACTGACAGTGAGATTTGCAGCCAGAGAAAGTAAGGCGTTTATTGTAGAGCACCAGGCGAGGAGAATGGACAGCTAAGGCTCAAACTCTCTGATGGCTTATAAGCAAGGGTTTTTAAGGCAGGAGTGGGGAGGTTTCAAAGTGAGTTAGAGGCTGAGGAATTTCTGGAACTTCCTTATCCATTTTCTGGTTCCAGTCTGTCTGAAGTCTACGTGCTGGGATTGTCACGTGGTGACATTGGTGGGGGTCCTGGCTCCTGAAAAACAACTCAAGGATATATGTCAAGATATTATCTTTAGGCTGGGCATGGTGGCTCATGCCTGTAATCCCAGCACTTTGGGAGGCTGAGGCGGGTGGATCACCTGAGGTCGGGAGTTCAAGACCAGCGTGGCCAACATGGTGAAACCCCGTCTCTACTAAAAGTACAAAATTAGCCGGGTGTGGTGACAGGCCCCTGTAGTCCCAGCTACTAGGGAGGCTGAGGCAGGAGAATTGCTTGAACCTGGGAGGCGGAGGTTGCCATGAGCCGAGATGGTGCCACTGTACTCCAGGCTGGGCAAGAGAGTAAGACCTTGTCTCAAAAAAAAAAAAAAAAAAAAAAAAAAAACACACACACACACCAAAAAACAAACAAAACAAAACAAAAAGGTGTTATCTTTAGTTTCTTTGAGGAAGCTAACATTCTGTGACTATTACTTGAGTGACTATTGTTTAAGCTATTATTACTTTCTTGCTTAGCGGGTTATTTATTTACTTCCCCAATTCCTGGCTGCAGGGCTAGCTAGGTGCCTGGAATTTCCCTCGAATGGACTCACATTTTTCTTTATTCTCATGCTTTTCAAATGATGGGCAGAACCCAGCAGGCTCCTAGGAGGGGTCTCTGAGGCTGGGCACGGTGGCTCACGCCTGTAATCCCAGCACTTTGGGAGGCCGAGGCAAGTGGATCACCCGAGGTCAGGAGTTTGAGACCAGCCTGACCAACATGGAGAAACCCTGTCTCTACTAAAAATACAAAATTAGCGGGGCGCGGTGGTGCATGCCTGTAGTCCCAGCTACTCAGGAGACTGAGGCAAGAGAATCACTTGAACCCCAGAGGCAGAGGTTGCAGTGAGCTGAGATTGCGCCATCGCACTCCAGCCTGGGCAACAACTCTGCCTCAAAAAAAAAAAAAAAAAGAAAAAAAAAAGAGGGTCTCCGCTCCATCTCAAGGTCAGGTCAGACTTTTCAGGTGTCAGTTGCTAGGCAGGAAAGGGGGGCTGATTTGGTTCTGTCCTACAGTGCCTCCCTGGCCAGCCTGTTGTAGGACTCCCGGTTTCTGTGAGCAGTCACCCTGTATGCATCCCTGAATTGGTGGTTTCATACAAATTTGAGTACCTGTTTTTACCAGGCATTAATAGGTTCTTTTCTTGCCTGTGTTAGTAATTTCTGCATATATCTCCAGCATTTAGCACAGAGCACATAAGAATAACCACAACTTGTTGACATGAGTGGCACCTGGTGAAGTTTACCTAAATTATCTCATGAGTCCTTGTGTGGGAGGTAGTCTTCTTTTATATATGAAAACATTTGTCCACAGTCATATAACTGGTAATCACCAGAGTCAGATTCAAATTCAAGTCTGTCTGACTCCTGAAACCTGTGCTCTTGACAACTGCTGTGTACTTAGTGGATGAATGCTGTATGCTGCTGCTTTTGGTTAAGATAAGTATTAAATGCCAACTGTGTGGGTGGGGCTTAAAGTGTGTAGGATGGAAAGAACAGCTTCAAAGCTCCATATTGGTTTATGGGGTCACTTAAAAACCTGTGTAATTGATGGCAAATTATCTGTCAAAGCCTGGGAACAGAGGGTGTGGTCTCAAGAAAGCCCCAGTCACATTTTTTCTCTTTGAGGGAACACAGGGTTTCCAGGGAAGGGGAGATGGCCAGGAAAGAGTAGGCCGATGTCTGGAAATGATGGGCAGGGAGCAGGGGCAGGTCCTTGGGTTGGCATGTAGGTTAGTATTGGAGGCATTAGGGACAAGGATGAGGGTTAGAAGGGATCTAACCAGGGGTCCTAACCTTTTGAAAAATCCCATTTAGGCCGGGCGCGGTGGCTCAAGCCTGTAATCCCAGCACTTTGGGAGGCCGAGACGGGCGGATCACGAGGTCAGGAGATCGAGACCATCCTGGCTAACACGGTGAAACCCCGTCTCTACTAAAAAATACAAAAAACTAGCCGGGCGAGGTGGCGGGCGCCTGTAGTCCCAGCTACTCGGGAGGCTGAGGCAGGAGAATGGCATAAACCCGGGAGGCGGAGCTTGCAGTGAGCTGAGATCCGGCCACTGTACTCCAGCCTGGGCGACAGAGCGAGACTCCGTCTCAAAAAAAAAAAAAAAAAAAAAAAAAAAAAAAAAAAATCCCATTTAAAGGAAATAGTCTAGGATATGGGGAAAGTGGGGTGTGGGTGTCCTCAGTGCTTCGCTGCCCACTGCTTGTTGTGGGGTTGGGAAAGAGGTCCACAGGACAGAAAGGTCACACAAGTGGCCTTGAGGGGACTGGTAAAGCAGGAACAGAGTCAAATTGTGCATGGTTCCTTCCTGAGTTCCTTGATGGGTGGCCCAGTGGTTCTCAAGCCCTTGCTCTGCCTGGTTCATCACCATAGCAGTCACTGGGGAGGACTGCCTGGGTTGTAGGGGTCTGCTGGCAGGAGCTGCCCTCCTCTTCTGAAGAATCCACAGTTTTTCTTTGTTTTCTTCTACAATTACAAAAGCATTAAATTATCTTTAAAAATAAATAATTCAGATCTATTTAATGTGAATGCTCTCCTTCATTCCCCTATTCCACTCCCCAAATCCTTTTTGTTTACACTGTGAAAAGTTTGAGGAATATTCTCCTAACATTTTTTCCCGTGAATTTGCAAACACACAAGCAGCCTCTTCCCTCAGCTTTTTTTTTTTTTTTCTTCTTAATGGAAATAGGATCCCAGAGGTTCTCCATTCTTTCCACCTCTGAAATACCCTTGGTCATGGGATACCAATCTGGAGGAAGTCTGCTCTGTAAGGAGGAAACAGGCCCAGAGGGTGAGGGTCCTGATTTCTGAAAAACAACTCAAGGACATATGTCAAGATGTCATCTTCAGTTTCTATGAGGAAGCTAACATTTTGTGACTCTTATTTGGGTACTATTGTTTAAACTATTGCTACTTTCTTGCTTAGCAGGTCATTCATTCACTTCCCTAACTGCTGGTTGCAGGGCTAGCTAGGTGCCTGGAATCTCCCTTGAAGGGACTCAAATGTTTCTTTATTTTCGTGCATTGAATGGGGGGCTGGTGGCAGACCCCTAGGAGAGGTTCCTGCTCTGTCTCAACACTTGTAGCCAGTGGCAAATCTGGAACTAGAATACTGGTCTCAGAAACAGGAATGTATTCCACAAGCCTTTGTAGAACCTCTTCTAGGTACTCTTCCAGAAAATAAGCTAGGTGTGGTGGTGCATGCCAGTAGTCTCAGGTATAGTGGAGGTGGGAGGATCCCTTGAGGCCAGGAGTTTGAGGCTGAAGAGCATTATGATTGTGCCTGTGAATAGCCACTGTACTTTAGCCTGGGAAACATAGCAAGACCCCGTCTCTAAAAAAACAAACAGGAGAATGAGACTCTAAAGTGTTGATAGCTAGTGATGTGTGGCCTCTTTATAGGGTGTGTATGATTTTGTATTTTACAAATCCTTCTATAGATAATATAACCAAATTAACGGTAAAAACTCAGTAACGTGTGCAGGCAACTAGAAAATTATTAACCCTATTTTATAGATGAATAAGTCAAAGTCCAGAAACAGAAAAGTATCTTTTATAAAAAGTACACATGAAGTTAGTGACAAAATCGAATCTCAGTCCCCAGTTCCTGCTGTGCTACTGAGGCTAAACCGCAGCCGGGCCTGTGGCAAATGTTTAATCAGCTGTTGACTGAAGAAAATAAGGTCTGCCTGCCCAACAGCAACCGTTTGTAGAAAGTCTCAAAGGCCCAGCTTCTGTCTGTATCTACCTCAGGCCCCAGAGGCAGCTTCTAGCAGCTCTGGAGAGAATCCAGCCAGTAGGAGTTGATCCAGCTGCGCCCCCTTTGAGGGAGAAGTGTGAGGAATTTCCTTACAATGGGGTGGGGAGTTGAGAAGATACTCTTCGTTGAAGGTCTGGCAGTCTGGACCGGGTTGGCAGCTGGGCTGAAAGGATTCTGCTCATGGGAGCCCTACCTAGTAACCCGACCTAGTAACGTAACCTCAGAGCGGTTCCTCAGCTAGAAAACAAAGGGATTGGGCCGAGCGCGGGCCTGCAATCCCAGCACTTTGGGAGGCCGAGGCCGCAGGGTCACTTAAACCCAAGAGTTCGAGACCAGCCTGGGCAACATGGCGAGACCACCGTCTCTACAAAAAATTAAAAAAATTAGCAGGGCGGGAGGATCGGCTGAGCCACGGGTTCGAGGCTGCACTGAGCCATGATCGCGCCCCTGGGGACAGAGCGAGACCACATCCCTAAAACAGAAAACGAAAATATCGAGTATAATGATTTCTAAGGTCCCTCGTAGTGAACCCTAAAAGTTATCACACCCTACGGTGGGGCTGTCGCGGCTTGAGGGCAGCCACAGCCTCAGCCGGGGTTTCTCTCCGGGTCCTGATGGGTCCCCAGCAGGGAGAAACAGCGTCCGGTGCGCTGAGGCGCTCGGCGAACGTGCGCTGAGTTCAGGCGTTACAACGGGGTCGCAGTCTGAGTCCGGGCCTGGCAGGGGTGCCAGGACGCCGCCGGCCATCTGGAGCCCGAGCTCCCGAGATCTCCTCCCCGGGGCCCAGCGACCCCGCGGCCGGCTGCTAGCGCGTTCACGGCGCCCGGGCCTTGCGCGCCCACTGGGGCCGAGGTCAGCCCTCCCCCCTCGGTTATTGGCTCCAGAGAACAAAGGGGCCGCCCCGCGGGCTGCTCCGATAGGGCCTGCCGGGTCATCTGAGCGGCGCAGCCAATGGGGTGGCTGGGCGGCCCCGGGGATGGCCAGGCCCGCCAGCCAATCAGACACCCGTACCCGCCCCGCCTGCCCCGGGAATGGCCAGGGCCGGGAGCCCGGTGCCCAAGTCGCCCTCGGGGTGGCAGTTCCCGTTAACCTTAGCCACAAAGTCAAAGGTATTTATTTCCCCGTCGCCTCCCTCCGAGTCCCTCTGCATTTCGGGCGGGGAGGGGCGGTGCGAGGGATGGACCAGCGCCCGGCCCCGCTCCTCCTGTGCTGCCTCCGCCCGGCTCGGGCTGGGGCGGAGTGATGGGGCGGGGACCTGGGGTGCCCCGAGCCCCGCGCGTCCCCCGAGCCCGCGCGTCCCCCGAGCCCCGGGTCTCAAACGTTTCCCCTGCCCCCACACAGCCGAGGGGAAAGGGGCGCGGCCGAGGGTGGGGAGGGCCCCAGGCCAGGGCAGCGAGGTCGGGAGGGAAGCTAGTGAGGACGGAGGGAGGACGCGGTGGCGAGTAGAGGGGTCGCCCGCGGGCGGCCCCTCCTGGGCTGTCCCGTTGTTCCGAGTTCCCGGTTCCTGTCCGTCTCCCTGATAGATCAGCTTCTGGGGGCGGGAACCCCAGTGCTCGCTGCAGAGTGACAGACACATAGTAGGTGCTCAATAAATGTGTGATTAAACGAGCGGGGATAAGGATTGGGGGTGGAGATAAGTGAGAGGGAAGCCCCGCAGAAGTTGGAAGGGTGTGGTGTCGGGTGTGGCGGAGAACTCCTCTCCAGGAAGATGGGCACAGCAGCCGCGAATTCGGTGGGGTGGGTGCGGGCATCCCCTCTGTGAAGAACGTTGAGGATATCTATCTACATGTGGAAGGTGTGGAGATGGGGCCTCCTTCAGCCTTTGGAGCAAGATGATCTGAACTGGGGCTGGGTGTGGTCAGAGCCCCAGGGGCTGGAGGCTGACGACAGTCCAAGGCTTCACAGCCAACTGTTCCCATGTTCATCTGTAAAATGAAGAGATTAGATGGCGGTTGTCTCCTTTCAGGCTGAAGGTTTCATGCTTCCTTGCTTCAAATCTGTTTTGTACTGAAATTTCTTTAAGTGTTCCCTTGTGACAGTTTTTATTAATGGATTACTGTGTGTGGGGCCTGTACTGGGTGCAGGGGAGAGAAGGACCCTGTGTTAAGATGCATGTAGTCTTGTGCAGACTAACAAAATATTGATGACGATGATGATTCCATGTAGATGGTCCTGGGTGCACAAGTTAAACAGAGAAGGGGCTCCTGGCTGAGCCTGGTGTGTCCAAAAAGGCTTCCTGGTCAAAGCGATCCCTAATCTGGACTGGGAAGGGGAGAATTGAGCAAGGGCCTTCCAACGTTGGTCACAGGGTGCGAGGACATGGTGAGTTCAAGAGCCACGAGAGCATGGGGCATGTCGGGGTGCAATGGGGAAAGATGAGCAGAGTTGAATTCTCAGTTCCCCCTTATCTGAGGTGTGTGTGCCAGCAAGTCCATTTGGTGGGGGTCTGGGTTTCTGAAAAACAACTCAAGGACATACTCTAAGATGTTACCTTTAGTTTGTATAGGCAACCACACGTCTCGTGTGGTCGAACTTCCTTGCTGTTGTTTTAGCTACAATTACCTTATCAGGTTGCACATTTACTTCTCAGGACCAGCTAGGTGCCTGGAATTTCCCTGGAAAGAACTCAAGATTTTCCTTTATTTTCATGATTGGAGGGTGCAGCAGGTGCCTGAAGGGGTCCCTGCTCCATCTCACTTTCGTTTTCCAAGGTCCTTTGGATGCAGCACGGGATGGAAACGTGTTTATTAATTAAAATGTGACACCTGTTCAGCGACTGTTAGCAGCTGGGTTTGTCCTCGACCTTCAGCTCAGATCCAGGCCCTGACAGGTTCCTGAGTATTAGACTTGGGGCGGAGGAATGTTAAGTGCAGCTCTCGCCTCTGAAGGGAGGTGGCTGAGGAGGAGGGGGCAGGGCTGTGGGGCAGGGGAGGTGTGGGTGGGACAGTTCCAGCAAGGGTGTTTACCTCTGGCCGGTGAAGGAAGTCTTGGAAGGAGGTACCTCAGGATCATGGCTGGGGTTGAATTGGGGACCTCTGGGAGGTGGGCAGGCAGAGTGGATAAGGCAAGTGACCTGGCTGCATGCAGATCAGGTCTCCTGGGAATGTTGACAGGAGCAAACTAAAGCCATGAAACCTGGCTGGCTGTTCATACCCTGAGGTACAGTTCTTATAACCCTGAATGGGGAGCGGGTGATGGCAACAGCAATGACCTAAATCGAATTTGTCTTGCACCTTGGGAATGTCTCTGAGAGTCCTCTCACACTGTTCGCATCCCGCCATCCCTCCCCCGACCACCCCTGCCCCACTCAATATAACAATTCTATACCACGAGCAAGTGTTATTTCCATTTTTAGGTGGGGAAACTGAGGCCCAGAGAAGGAAAGTGGTTTGCCTGGGATC
This sequence comes from Theropithecus gelada, assembly GCF_003255815.1. Taxonomy (NCBI): domain Eukaryota; kingdom Metazoa; phylum Chordata; class Mammalia; order Primates; family Cercopithecidae; genus Theropithecus; species Theropithecus gelada. Next base: position 174,385,045 of record NC_037670.1, read on the forward strand.
ACGTGGCTAACCAGAAGCAAACCCAATCTCAGTCCCTGTCTGGAGCTTTTCAACGGCCTTTTCCACTATGGCCTGCTCTTTGGGTGGGATGGCGGCCTGCCCTTTCCCCTGGCTCCCCTCCTCTGTTCCCTCCCCAGATTGAGGACTGGGGTGTTTGAGAGACTGAGGTCTGGAGATGGTGGAGTAGAAAGAGGGGAAGGGTCAGGGTTGGGAGAGTGGTCACAGTGGGGGTGGCCTTGTGCTGAGTGGGATCCGGGAAGTTGGACAGGAGCAGGGTGGGTCATGGTGGGTGGGACAGGGGAGTTGTGGTGGGAGGCTGATGCTGGATGTGGGGATGGAGGCCTCCAGGTGGGGGAGGGGATGCCCACCTGGTTTGGGCTGGGACCTCTGGGAGGGGCATGCAGAACTGCCCTGGTAAGTGGAGGGCTTTACAGACAGTGCCACAACCACAGCCGTGGCAAACCCTCTTCCTCCTGCGGGGTGGAGTGTGGAGGCTCCTGTGTGGCGCTGGGGGCCTCTGAGATTCCCAAGTGGCTGGAAGGAGTAATGGCTTAGGAAGAGTGAGCAGCAGCGGGGACAGTGGCAGAGAGGCTTGTACAGACACTGCCCGCTGCATCCAGCTCAGGCTTGCTGCCCTGTGGTACTCCTCCCAAACTCAGAGAGCAGGTATTTCCATTCACCCATGCCATCAGGAACCTGAGCTCAAAGCCCTACAATGACTGGCCAGGGACTAGCAGCGGCTCAGTGATGGGTGGGCTGGGACTTGGGACTCCTGACTAAGACATGGGGTCCTGAGGGGAGAAACCAGGAAGGGTGGCCTTGAGAAGGCCATCCCTGCCAGCCTCAGGCAGTGGGCTTCGAGGGGGAGACTAGGGCTGAGGAGCCAGCCAGGTGGCGGCTCAGGTCACCCAAAGCTGACTGAAGGGGAGAGGACCCGTTGCATCCCCTTGGGCCAGAGCCCACAGGCCAGGCCCTGGAGGATCTCAGGCTGCACCAGGCTTGCTGGACACAGGCTCATTGTCTCTAGGGCTTTCTGTCTTGCGGTAACGCCTCTCCAGCCAGCTGCAGCTCCTGCTGACCTATCCCACCTGGCACAGGGCATCCAATGGTGACTCGCGGCCTAGCCTCCTGGCTCGATGAGGGTAGGTTGCTTCTGTTTCTACCTCTCTGAGTTCTTTCCCTTGGAGCAAGTGGGCGTGATAGGATGGCCATGGGTGTACAAGGATGCTTGTGTCGTGGGTGACTTTGCATTTCTGTGTTTGTAGGTGTGCTGTGCAATGATTTGTGCTGACCTGGTTCACAGTGGCATATTTGTGTGTCTGTGGATCTGTAGGTGTGTCTGTGAGTTTAAAAAAATATCTCACATTCTCTATTTGCATAGACAGTTTTGCAGGTGTTCTCATGTAGTTTTGTGTCTTTGAACTTTTGTTTACTTAGCTGTATTTAGATATGATCGTATCTGGGTATGTTTGTGTGTGGTTTACATCAGTTTCTCATGTCCCTATGGTCATATATTTAAATTAAAATCATCTGCTGTTAACTGAAATCAGGCAGAGAATACCATTGCCTGGTCCTGAGGGATTTCTTGATAGTGACAGAAGACTGGAGCCAGAGGAGCCACCTCTTGAGTCCTCCATTGTTTCATTCACTCATTCTTACATTCATTGAATACACATTACACACCTTCTACATGTGAGGGATGTGCAGGCATGGGAGCAAGCCCCCGTTCCCTGGGGCTGACTTGAGTGAGGGGGTCTCACAGGGAGAGAGAACTAGGTGAGGACATAGCAGGAATGGGCTGGGGGAGAGGGCAGGGAGGCTCTGGGGACCAGGTGGAGTTGGGAAGGACAAGGCCGTAGAAGGGGGCAGCATGGGCAGGGAGGCATTGGCTGGGCATGGGCTGGGACTGGGGAGGCCAGTTTCTGTGGAGGTCTCCTACAGAAGACCAGCTGAACAGTGCCCAGCAAGTGAGGACCTGCTGGGACCTCAGGGCTGAGAAGGGCCTGATACTGGGCCTTTGGCTGGGGTTTGGGGAGCTGCCCCCACCCACCAAAGCCTTAGCGCCTGGTGGTGGATCCTGCTCCCGCTCCACTGGCAGCAGATGATACCTGCGGCATGGTCTGCTTCTGACTGCCTGACCTGGGGCGCTGAGGCTGTGAGAGCTGTGCTGGGCTGGTGGGAGGTTCCAGGGGCAGCGATGGGGACGACCTTGCCTCTTTCTGGCCTGTGGCCTTTCTCCTCCCCCAGCTGCTGTCTGGCCTCCCCGCCCCCAAGTCTCTGCCACAACCAAAGCTCCTTTGTTGCCTCCCCCTGCCCCGGGCCTCTCCACCTGCTGCTAGCTCAATCCCCTCTTTGTGTGGTTGGTCCTCAGTTGTCATGGCAGCTGGGCCCAGGCTGAGGCCTGCCCACTGTCGGGCTCTTACTGAACTGCAGCCTGACCCGGTGCGGGGAGGGCCGGGCCAGAGCCAGGTGTGGGAAGGGGGCCCCTGTGTGTCCTGCTCCCCTCAGAGCCTGAGGGGCAGCAGAGAAGACAGGTGGTCCGGTAGGGGTCCAGGGTCCCTTGTGCGATAGACGAAGCGGCCTTCCAAGACTCGGTGTGGGCACTGGTGGCAGATGGCGCGTCTGGCCCTTGACGCCTGTCTTCCAGCCGGGGGGCTTTGCTGGGCAGCCTGCTCACCTGGCTCCTGGGTGTCTCCAGGTGGCCGAGGACGTGTCAGGATGGTGGGTTAGGAGGGGCCCGCCATGCGCAGAGCAGAGCGAAAGGCAGAATAGGAGAGAAGCTTAGGGTGGAGACATGTGGTGTCTGGCCAGCCTAGAATGTGTCACATGGAGGGCTTTCCTGGATTTTGTCTGTAGGACACCTGCTGTGCTGTTTCCCAGACATAGCCCACCTGAGCACACAGGTAGAGGCGGGTCCCCAAAGACTTGGCCTCCCCTCATTCCTGTCTTCTGTTTCCCCCTTGAATTTCTCACTTCTTCCTCTTGGGTCCTCTTCCTTCTGGCTCCACTTCTGTTCTTATGTAAGCCACAAGCTGCTTCCCCTCGAGCCCTGGTATGGCCCGAGGCAGAGGCACTGAGGCTTGAGGCAGCTGCTCTGGGAGGTCCTGGACAGTGGAAGGCCTGCTACTACCCGGAGTGGCTGTTAGGTCCTAATACCTCTTGGGAGGCAGGGTGGGTGAAGGAGGACTGTCTTTGATTTGCCTTGGAGGTCTCACTCTGTGTAGACCCAGGCCCATCCTTCTGTCCTCCTGAATTTCTGGCCTGGGCTGTGCCCTCCTCAGTCTGAGTTCCCCTTACCAAGGTGGCTTCTCTGTCCACTAGCCCCTTTGCGCCTCTTTAGGTGGATGCTAAGTCCAGTTGGTGAGAGGTTTCCCAAGATGTGGCATGCAGAAGCTCACAGAGTGGCCCTGAGGGAGGAGGGTGGCATGGGAGGGAGGAGCCCCCAGCACCCATCAGAGCCCCACCAGGGGCCCCTCCAGCCCCCTTCCCCACTGCTCACCTTTTCCCTGCACCACAAGCAGGTTCGAGTGTCGGTAAGAAACCATAGTAGGCATGCTTACAGACCGCTGTAGGGGAAATAGAAGTGAAAACAAAATCGCTTGCAAACCCAGAAAAGCTCTTTGCAAAAGTAGAAGAGAAAAACAGTTTTTAAAAGATTGAATGTGCATGAAACCAGAATGTGGTGCGCACCACAGACAATCCCCTGAGTGACTGCAAAGATGGGAGCTCTCAGCCTGCATATAGCCAGCGCGTGCAGCCCGTTACAGACATGTTCCGAGGGTAAACAGCCACCAGCCCTCCAGCAAGAGGACTGGACATTACCATTTGTCACACGCAGGTCATCCTAAATTCACGTGGTAATTGGAGTGACCATCTGTGTTAGCTAATTGCCTTTACCCACAGCAAAAATAAAGTTCTCATATTTTTATGACAGGAGATAGGTTTGTGATTTGGAGCCAGGCGCCTGCTGAAGTTAGGCTCCTACCCTCCCATGGAGACTGGGAGGCAGGGGTAGTGTCTTCCTTGATCTTTAAATTTCAAAGAAGTGGCCCCCAGGACCTTGAGAAAGACAGTCCTGGGTTGTAATGTTGGCAGAAGGCTTATTTAGCTTTTTTTTTGAGACAGTCTCACTCTGTCACAATCTCGGCTCACTGCAACCTCTGCCTCCTGAGTTCAAACAATTTTCCTGACTCAGCTTCCCGAGTAGCTGGGATTACAGGCGTGTGCCACTATGCCCAGCTAAGTTTTATATTTTTAATAGAGACAGGGTTTCCCCACGTTGGCCAGGCTTGTCTCAAACTCCTGACCTCAGGTGATCTACCCACCTCAGCCTCCCAAAGTGCTGGGTTTACAGGCATGAACCACCGCGCCCAGCCTTATTTAACTTTTAAAAAGATTTATTTCTACTTGAGGAGCATTTACTGCAAAAATAAAAAATAAAAAAAAATCACATACATCTCAAAAAGACAGAGATAGAGCTTATTAATTAGAAGTTTCTAAACTGCTCTTGAAAAAGGGGGTGTCTCTTCCCCTCTTTGTACGAGGGAAAATGACTTTCTGCATTTTCTAGATTCATATTCACCCCTCCCCCCATGTCTCTTGTCAGGGTCCAGATCCCCAGTCTGGGTGTGTGCTCCCCAGTGTCTGGGCTCTGAAGGGGACCTGGGAGAGGTAGGCTGGGTCTCTGCGAGGCTCTTGGGGCCTGGGTGGGTGTTTCTGTGAGGGTGGCCGAACCAGGGTGCCTGGGAGGAAGGGCTGACTGAAATCTGGAAGAGCCCCTCCCTTGAGGCAGCAGGAAGGATGAGCTGCGCATCTCCGTGGGGCAGCCACGTCTTTGCTCTGCTAGGGGGTACAGGTGCAAGGGACCACATCCCTGTCCTTAGGAGAGGCGCGCCCCCAGCGAGGAGGAGATGAGTCTTCAGGCTGCATAGCTCCTGGCCAGGTGGAGCAGCACATTCCTGCCACCTGTGTTTGTTACAGGCCCTCTGTGTGCCCTCTGCTCTGGGCCCTGAGAATCCGGTGGCAAGCATGAAGAGCTCCTGGCCTTGGTGTGGTGGGGAACAGACAAGTTAAGATCACTTCAGGTGGCAAAAATGTTAGAGAGCAAACGGGAAGTGGAGTTAGGCTGGTGACTGTATATAGAAGCGCCAGGGGCCGGCACGGTGGCTTACGCCTGTAATCCCAGCACTTTGGTAGGCCGAGGTGGGTGGATCACAAGGTCAGGAGTTTGAGACCGGCCTGGCCAATATGGTGAAACCCCATCTCTACTAAAAATACAAAAAATTAGCTGGGCGTGGTGGCGGGCGCCTGTCGTCCCAGCTACTTGGGAGGCTGAGGCAGGAGAATGGTGTGAACCTGGGAGGCGGAGCTTGCAGTGAGCCGAGATCTTGCCACTGCACTGCAGCCTGGGAGACAGAGCAAGACTCCATCTCAAAAAAAACAAAACAAAAAAAAGATGAATCCTAGATCAGCGAACTGGGCATGGGCTTTGCAATGCCCAGTTGACCGTGTGTGTTCTTGTATGGAGACGGCTGGCCCCGAAGCTCCCCAGAGGGGTTTGTGCTAGAACATGGATGAGGACTTTGAAAGAGGGGGCTGGTGACTGAGGAAACATGTAGGGCCGTTCTGCCTTCCAGGTGCATTCCTCGTGGTCAGTTGCAGACATATCTCTAACCTTACTCCAGGCTCCTGCTTCTCAGGTGTGGCGTCCATCACACGCTGCCCTGCGGATGTTGAGGGTGTGGGCTCTGGTGTGGGTGTTAGAAGACCTGGGATTTTGTCCAGCTCTGCCGTTCATCACCTCCATGACTCTGGGCACATCAGGGGTCCTTCATGGTCTCAGTTTCCTCTTTCGTAAAATGGGAATTAGGGCTCTTTTACTTTCTCAGCAGGTATGCGTACAATGAAAGAGCCCCTGCCCACGTCGAATGTGGCTATGGATAGAAAAGCTCTTTGGAAAAGAGAGTGCTTTATGGGATGGGAGGGGGGCTGGGGACCCTGAGTTCTGTCCTTGTCCCACAGGCCCATTCTCTTTCTTCTGCTTCTCTTTCTGACAGATGACAGGAAAGGGACACAGCCGGTGTTGATGCTGGGAGGCCTCCAGGGATGGAGGGTGGCCTGGCTGGTGACCGCACAGGTAAGAGAGAAGAGAGAGGAGGCAGGGGAGCCAGGGTCTCCTCCGCTGAGGTCGCGTGCCCTTATCTTTTCTGAAGCCAGGCACAAGCCAACGCCCTCAGCCAGTAGCTAGTACATCCCATTGATGCAGAATTTGAGGGTGGGGACCAGGGCTTGGACAGCCATGTCAAAGAATGGAACAATGACAGAGGCTATGGGAGCTCAAAAAATGACAAAGCCTGGTCCATTAACTTGCCTGGCAAGGGGACACATGTGCACCCATGCCTTGTAGAAATTGAGGTGTTATTTACATGCTAGAACAGGGAGTTTGTGGGGTTATACTAATTAGGCATGGAAAGCTGGCACTCTAGGTAGGACAGTTGGAACAAAGCTGTGGCTCATGAGTCAGGACAGTGTCTTCAGTTCAGTCCATTTATGCTTCCTGGAGGTCACTCAGAGTTCAGGGTCCTTATTGGCTAAGCCGCTTAGAGCTGGTTGTGATGAAATACATGCTGCCAGTGGAAAATTTCCCCGCACAGTCACGTGCTTTTGACTGGAGCCCCTGCCCAGCATCCCTGTGCCTGAGGTGGAGCAGCCCCTGGCGTCTGTGAGTAGCACTTGCAGCCCTTTCTGGCATGCCCTGTCGCATGTGGTGTGTGGCCTGGCTGCAGAAGGGCTCTAGGCCCCTCGGCAGGGTTGAGTCGAGAGCACGCCGGGCACCCTTGGGAGCCCTGCCCTTCGGCACAGTGTGACTCTGGTTTCTTTACCTCCCTCTACTCCCGGGGGAATTGCCCCATAGACCTCAGGGCCCCTGCCTCATTGCCCTTATGGGAAGAACCGCCTCCCCTCCCAGGAATATCATGTCAGGAGACCCAAGACTGAGACAAAAATCAGGCAGTGGGGTAAAGGAGAAACGTGGCCGCAAGTGCAAAGCGTGGCAGTGTGGTATGTGGACACAGACCCTCAGGGAGCCTAGCCATGTACCTGCGTGCCTGTCTGAGGAGCCAGGTGCGTGACAGGAGCACCCTAGCTGCATGTGTGTTTTGGAAATTCCAGTGGAACTTAGAGCGCAGCGTGTTATAGAAGGCTCTTTCCCTACACAGACTCATACATGGGATCCTGAGTCACTGTGAGGTTGCTCTGGTTGATGTGAGCTGTGGAGTCAGCCGGGGCCCTCTCTCCTCTCTATGGCAGCTTCTGGGGAACCCTGTGGTTTTAGGGAAGAGTTTGGAAAACACTAGCCTAGACTCCTGGAGACACGGAGGCGTGTGGGGACTGGCCTCTGGCCAGACTGAGGGAACCACTCATTTGGAGGACCCTGTTTTTCAGACAATTGACAGCTTACCCCTTTTAAGCAACTTTTAATTTTTATTTGTGTGTGTGTGTGTTTTATTGTGGCAAAATATGCATGATATTCACCATTGTAACCATTTTTAAGTGTACGGTTCAGTGGCATCAGTACATTCAGTGTTTAGCCTTCACCGCCATCTATTTCCAGAACATTTTCATCACCTGGGAAATTGTACTCATTAAGCAATAATCCATGCTTTGCACCTTTTAATTTTATCGGAACCATTAAAACCTAAAACATGATTCTTTTCATGATGACTGAGGAGCGGTGCCATTATTTCAGGACTCTCCACAGGCAGGCCAGTGGCCTGCGCTCTTCATATGGATACCTGAACCCTTGGGAGTGTGCCTGGGGCTGCTGGAGCCCCAGCACACTCCACCTCAGCTCCAGGGCCTCCAGGGATGCTGCTGGGCTTAGCACCTCACCCAACCCAGTCATTTATGTCTGCCAGGGGTCCTTTGGCAGGTGGATGTGACGGCACTGTCCTGGCATCCTGGGGCTTTCTGGCGCGCAGTCATCTTTCTGGCTGGAGAGGGCTGAGGGGGAACCAGCCATCAGCCACCTGATGGACACAGCACAACCACCGGTCTCAGATTGGTGTAACTCATCCTGGATCATCCCTGTGTGCATTTGTAGAGACATGGTTTAATTTTTTATGAATTCAATCAGATGATTCATATGGTTTTTCAACTTGTTTTTTGCTTTCTCTTAAAATGTTTTGAGAATCTTTTCATATTGGCATACATAGTTCTTTTCCATTCTTTTTAGTCGATGCATAGTATTCCATATTATGAAGGGAACTATTTTTTAGGATAATTAAGTTATTTTTCATTGTTTGCTAATTACAAAGAACACTTCAGTGAATATTCCTGGACATTCCTCTTTACACTTGTATGTCAGTATTTCTTAGGTGAACACGTGGGATGGAATTGCTGGCTGGAAAGGGCCAGAAGGCTCTCCACACTTCTAATTTTAATAAACACTGTCAGATTGTCCTCCACAAATTCTGCCCCAGTTTATGCTCTCAGATTACCTATGTGTATACTAGTTCTTCTGTGTAGTGTCCACGCATATTGTAGAGGTATTATTGATTTTTTAAATTTTTGTTGGTATGAGGGGTTGAAAGATGCTACACTTTTAGTTTGCATTTTGTTGATGACTAGTGGGGTTGAACTTCTTTTTTTTTTTTTTTTTTGAGACGGAGTCTCGCTCTGTCGCCCAGGCTGGATTGCAGTGGCCGGATCTCAGCTCACTGCAAGCTCCGCCTCCCTGGGTTCACGCCATTCTCCTGCCTCAGCCTCCTGAGTAGCTGGGACTACAGGCGCCCGCCACTTTGCCTGGCTAGTTTTTTTTTGTATTTTTTTTAGTAGAGACTGGGTTTCACCAGGTTAGCCAGGATGGTCTCGATCTCCTGACCTCGTGATCCACCCATCTCGGCCTCCCAAAGTGCTGGGATTACAGGCTTGAGCCACCGCGCCCGGCCCAGAACTTCTTTTTATCATGTATAGGAGTCTGTTTTATAGTCTGGATACTAAGCATTTGTTCTATATCTGCACATGGACTTGCACTGTCTAGCGCATGGCCTAGCCATATAGAACTCTTCTAGTTTAGGTTTAAATCAACTTAAGTATGGCCAGGCGCGGTGGCTCACACCTGAAATCCCAGCACTTTGGGAGGCCGAGTTGGGTGGATCACCTGAGGTCAGGAGTTTGAGACCACCCTGGCCAACATGGTGAAACCCCATCTCTACTAAAAATACAAAAATTAGCTAGGCATGGTGGCGGGCGCATGTAATCCCAGCTACTTGGGAGGCTGAGGCAGGAGAATCGCTTGAACCTCAGAAGTAGAGGCTGCAGTGAGCCAAGATCGTGCCATTGCACTCTAGCCTGGGTGACTAAGGGAAACTCTGTCTCAAAAATAAATAAATAAATATTAATTAATTAACTTAAATACAATTAAAAATGTCATTTCTTAATTGTACTAGTCACATTTCAAGTGCTCAGTAAACATATGTGGCTTAAGAGCTCAGATGTAAACTGTTTCCACTATTGCAGAAGGTTCTATGGGAAAATGCTGCTCTAAATTCCCATTTCTTTTTTCTTCTTCTTTTTTTTGAGATAGAGTTTTTGCTTTTGTTGCCCAGGCTGGAGTGCGGTGGTGCGATATCATCTCACTGCAACCTCTGCCTCCCTGGTTCAAGTGATTTTCCTGCCTAAGCCTCCTGAGTAGCTGGGATTGCAGGCACGCACCACCACACCCAGCTAATTTTTTTGGATTTTTAGTAGAGGCGGGGTTTCACCATGTTGGCCAGGCTGGTCTTGAACTCCTGACCTCAGGTGATTCTCCCACCTCAGCCTCCCAAATTGTTGGGATTAATGGCGTGAACCACTGCATCTGGCCAAAATTCCCATTTCTGTCGGACTTATGTTTATGGTATCTTTTGTCATACAGATGTTTTAAATTTAGTTTTTATCTTTTGTATCCTGTTTAAGAAGGCTTTTAATTATCTCTGGATTCTAAGCAAATTCTCCCAATTCTTCTAATACTTCCATTTTCTTTTTTAAGCTGGCACTTAAGTCCATCTGGAACTGATTTTTATAAACAATCTGCACTGCAAATCTAACTTAAATATTTTCCCCAAAGAGAGGGTTGGTTCTAAGTCAATGAATAGCCTTTTTCCATTGACTTGGAATGTCTCTTGTATCATGTATCAAATGGTTCTGTTCCATTGGCCTATTTATCTATGATGTGTACTGTACATTATTGTAATGATTATATTTAGCATTTTTACTTCTATTTTTTGTGGATGAGAATCTGACTTGCAGCCTTAAGTCACCAAGCCCACCATGGAACAGTCATGCCAGTAACAATAACAACGGTGTCAGTCAAGAGTTGGGTTTTATTTTCTTTTTTTCCCAAATGGATCTCTCTCTCTCTGTCGCTCCCTCGCTCGCTCACTCTCTCTCTCTCGCAGTACAGTGGCACGATCAGGGCTCACTGCAGCCTCAGCCTCCTGGACTCAAGCAGTCCTCCCACCTCAGCCTCCAGAGTAGCTGGGACTACAGGTGTGCACCACCACACCCAGCTAATTTAATAAATTTTTTATATAGACAGGTGTTACTATGTTGCCTAGGCTGGTCTTCAACTCCTGCACTTTGGCAATCCTCTTGCCTTAGCCTCCCAAAGTGCTGGGGTTACAGGCAAGAGCCACTGTGTCTAACCTAGACTTTATATTTTAGAGCAGTTTTAGCTTTACAGAAAAATTGTGAAGAAAGTAGAGTTCTCCTATACCTTAGCTCCAGTTTCTCCTATTATTAACATTTTGCATTCGTGTGGTACATTTATTATAAGTGATGAACCAATATAGATACATTTTTATTACCTGAAGTCTATAATTGACAGTAGGGTTCTCTCGATCTTGTACCTTACATGGGTTTTGACAAAGGCATAATGTCCTGTATCACTATTAGAGCATCATACAGAATATTTCACTGCCCCCCAAGTCCCCTGTGCTCTACCTGTTCATCTCTCCCTACCCTCCAACCCCGGGCTACCACTGGTTTTTCAATTCTCTCTGTAGTTTTGCCCTTTCCAGAATGTCATATATTTGGAGTCATACAGTGTGTAGCCTTTTACGTTGGTGTCTTTCACCTAGAAGTTTGCATGTAGGGTACCTCCATGGCTTTTTTGACTTCATAGCTTATTTCTTTTTATTGTTGACGAATATTCCATCATGCGAGTTATCCATTCACCCATTGAAGGACATTGTGGTTACTGCCAAGTTCTGGCAGTTACGAATAAAGCTATAAAAATCCATGTGTAGTTTTTTGTGTGGACAGAGGTTTTCAGCTCTTTTGGGTAAATACCTAGGAAAGCGACTGCTGGATTGATGGTAAGCCTGTATTTAGCTTTGTAAGAAACTGCTGAACTGCCTTCCAGAGTGGTGGCAGCACTTCGCATTTCCACCAGGAAGGAACGAGCCCCTGTTGCTGCTCAGCCTCACTGTATGCACATGCCAGTGATCTGGATTCTAGCCACTCTCATTTATTTTATTTGATTTTTATTTTTTTTGAGACAGAGTTTTGCTCTTGTTGCCCAGGCTGTAGAGCAATGGTGTGATCTCAGCTTGCTGCCGGGTTCAAGTGATTCTCCTGCCTCAGCCTTCTGAGTAGCTGGGATTACAGGTGCCTGCCACCACCCCTGGCTAATTTTTTGTATTTTTAGTAGAGATGGGGTTTCACCATGTTGGCCAGGCTGGTCTTGAATTCCTGACCTCAGGTGATCCACCCACCTCGGCCTCCCAAAGTGCTGGGATTACACACGTGAGACACCATGCCCAGCCATTCATTCTATTCTATTCAATTCTAGCCATTCATACGTGTAGGGTGGTAGCATTTTTGCTTTTAATGTCATATAAGCCAAAATCGTCTTTGTTCATTTTTAGGATTTTCTGGGCAATTTGTATAGATGATAAATGTTACAATTGACTTAAATCGGATTACACTGAATTTAAACATTATTTCAGAGTGAAGAACATCTTAGCTCCTCATCTAAGAATATGATATATTGCTCCTTTCATTTGGTTTTCTTCATCTCTTTAGTAAAGTTTAAAAGTTTTCTTTATATAAGTTTTGCATGTTTATTAGGTATATTCCTAGTTGCTTGTGTTGCCATTTTTTAAAAAGTGATTTTTGTATGGTTTTGTACCAGGCAATCTTGCTGAACTCTTATTTCTATTTCTCAGTGGATTCCCTTGCACATTCCAGGTTGTTAATAATCATAAGCAAATGGCAGTTTCCTCTTCTTTCCAGTGTTGATGCATTTCTCTTTGTTTTCCCCTCTGCCTTGGCTAGTTCCTCAAGGACAGCCAACTGATTTCAGGGATGGTGAGCATTGCATTTTGTTGCTAACTGTAATGGGCTTCTAATCTTTTGCCTTTGGTTATAATGTTTGCTCTAATTTCTAGAGTACATTCTTTGATTCTTTGTCAACTTAGTTTCCTCTATTCTTACGTTTGCTAGGAGCTTTCTTCTCTCTCTCTCTCTCTCTCTGTCTGTCTCTCTCTCCCTCCCTCCCTCTGTCTCCTCCCCTCCTCCCTCCCTCTCATCTTCCTCCTCCTCTACCTTCTCCCTCCTCCAAACCTTCCCTCCAGAAATAATGTTCAATTTTATCGTATGACTTTTTCACATCTATTGGGAGTTTTTTCACTTTTAATAAGGTAACGTTATAAATTATATTGGGCCATGTTTGCTTTCCTGGGGAAAATCTCAGCAGGGTTAGGGTATGTTATTATTTTAATACCACTGAACTTGCTTTGCTAATGTTTGTGTCTCTGTTCAAAGAATGATAAACCTTTTGCCCACCTCCATTCTTGTCTTGGGTTGATACTGGAGTTATGCTAACCTTGTAGATTTCTCTTTCCCTTTGCTCCTATTCATTGTAGTAGTTTATATAAGGTGTACATGGTCCTTCCCTTGAGGCTTTAGCAGCACCTGTTTATACAGTTACAGAGCCTGTTACCCATTTTTGAGGTAGACTGAGATGTGCTTCTCAGGCTCTTTTAGTCGTTTATGTCATCAGATTTTCCACCTACTCTTGGGTCAGTTTTAATTTACGTTTTCTTGCAAAATCTTCTATTTTATATAGATTTTCAAATTTATTTATATAAAGTCCATATATAGTATTTGGGGATTTTCAGAATCCTTTTTGCAGCTACATGTCCCTTATCTATAATCTGTTTTTATCTTTATTAATGCTGTTCTTCTACCTCCTTTGGGGTTATTTTGTTGTCTTTGTAACATTGACATCTGTTTAAAGATTTTTCTCTTTTCTTTGTTCACAGCTGTTTTATTCCACCTACTTTTTATTACATGTAAACCTTTTTGGAAAGGTGCGTAGATCACAAGCTCTATAAATTCTTATACAGCACACATTCCCCTGTAACTAGCACCCACATCAATGGAGAACATTGCCAGAACCTCAGAGCCCATGCTGCCTTCCACCCACAGTGCCCTCTGTAATAGGGCATTATCCTGACTTCTAACTCTTGGTTTCATTTTGCCGGCTTCTCCTCTTCACATAAATGGAATCACACAGTAAGCATTCTTTAGTGTCTGTGGCAAACGGTTTCCTTATGGCTTCTTATTCTGAGCCAGGAAAACAAACTGCCTCTGTAGACTTGTGTATGGCCCAAGATGTGGGCTGGGAGCAGTGGGTGTGGGACCCTCGAGAGCAAAGTGGATTAGGTTTAACACAAAGGCAAGGCGACACCTCTTTTGGATGCTGAGGTCTTTCTTTCTGGCCTACTTTCTTGTTCTTGGTTTTGTTGAAGGAAGATGAATTGCCAGACAGCCAAGGTCCCAGCAGGTGAAGTGTTCCCCCACCATGGCTTCTGCCTTGGAGCAGGGGCCCCGCCGGTATAGACGGTGATGCAGTGACCCAGGGTTTGGTCTCCCTGACCACTGAGGACTGGGCATGCCTTTGCTTAGAAAGTTTCCAGCACATGGATCCTCTTAGAAAAATAATGGTATGTTTTGCAGCTTGGCCACTTTCTCCTTGCCCCTTGGGTCAGCAGATTTTACTGGATTGGTTTCTTTAACCTTCTCTGCATCTCCTGGGCCTCAGGGTGGAGAAGGTAGAGCAGCCGGCGTCTCAGGGATCCTGTGACCTGGGCACCCGAGTAATTCATTTATGATTCCTTTCTTGTATTTTTCTCCTTCACTCCTTTCTATATCTTAACCTGCCCTTGTCCTTTCTGCCTTCCTTACTCTTTTTTCTTCCCTTGCCCCTGTTTTCTTCTGTTCGTTTTAAAATCTTTCCCTTCTGCCTTTTCTCGTGCTCTCTTTTCAGCCCTTCTCTGCCTTCCCACACCCCTTCCCTCTCGCTCCTTCTCTCCATCCCACCTAGCGGAGCAGCAGTGACCTTTCTCCCTCCTCTCTCCTGCTTGCCTCTGGCAGGAGCTGGGCTGGTGATGAAGGTCAAGCAGGAGAAGCCGGAGCGGCTGCTGCAGATACTGGCACCGCAGGTCATGCTTGCGGAGAAGGACAAGGAGAACATCTTCCAGCAGCACCCGGGCCTCCCGCCACGCCAGACCATGGGGCGGCCTCGAGCCCTGGGGGGACAGGAGGAGTCTGGGAGTCCAAGGTGGGCCCCTCCCACTGAGCATGATGCGGGGCTGGCAGGCCGGGCTCCCGGGTCAGCCTCCGGTCCCCTGAGCCCCTCGCTTTCCGCCGGCGAGGGTCACTTTGTGTGCCTGGACTGCGGGAAGAGGTTCAGCTGGTGGTCGTCCCTGAAAATCCACCAGCGCACCCACACCGGGGAGAAGCCGTACCTCTGCGGCAAGTGTGGCAAGAGCTTCAGCCAGAAGCCGAACCTGGCGCGCCACCAGCGGCACCACACTGGTGAGCGACCCTTCTGCTGCCCCGAGTGCGCGCGGCGCTTCAGCCAGAAGCAGCACCTGCTGAAGCACCAGAAGACCCACTCCCGGCCCGCCACCCACTCGTGCCCCGAGTGCGAGCGTTGCTTCCGTCACCAGGTGGGCCTCCGCATCCACCAGCGCGCGCACGCCCGGGACCGCCAGGGCTCCCGCGCCGGCCTGCACGAGCTGCTTCGGGACGCGGCGGCGCGCAGGGCCTGTCGCCTGCGGCCGGGGCCGCCACGGGGGCGCCCCGAGTGGGCCTGGCTGGGGCTCTGCCAGGGCTGGTGGGGCCAGCCTGGGGCCCGGACCGCGGTCTCCGGCCCCTCGGGGCCGGGCGAGCCGCGCCAGTTCATCTGCAACGAGTGTGGCAAGAGCTTCACCTGGTGGTCGTCGCTGAACATCCACCAGCGCATCCACACTGGCGAGCGGCCCTATGCGTGCCCCGAGTGCGGCCGCCGCTTCAGCCAAAAGCCCAACCTGACAAGGCACCTGCGCAACCACACGGGCGAGCGCCCGCACCCCTGCCCGCACTGCGGCCGCGGCTTCCGCCAGAAGCAGCACCTGCTCAAGCACCTGCGCACGCACCTGCCCGGCGCCCAGGCCGCGCCCTGCCCCAGCTGCGGTAAAAGCTGCCGCAGCCGCGCCGCACTGCGCGCCCACCAGCGCGCCCACGCTGCCGCTGAGCCCGCCGTTCCGGCCGGGGAACCGGGCGACCAGCTGCAGGCCGAGGCCATCCCAGGCTTGGCCGCGCGGCCGCGGAGCTCCCAACGGTCCCCGGGGGCCCGGGACGCGCTGTGGGGCCGGGGACGCACGGGCCTCACCGGGCCTGGCGAGCCGCGCCAGTTCATCTGCAACGAGTGCGGCAAGAGCTTCTCGTGGTGGTCGGCGCTCACCATCCACCAGCGCATCCACACTGGCGAGCGGCCCTACCCGTGCCCCGAGTGCGGCCGCCGCTTCAGCCAGAAGCCCAATCTGACGCGGCACCGGCGCAACCACACAGGCGAGCGGCCCTACCTGTGTCCCGCCTGCGGCCGCGGCTTCAGCCAGAAGCAGCACCTGCTCAAGCACCAGCGTGTACATCGCGCGGCCCCTGCGTGCAGCCCCAAGGAGGAGGCGCGCTAGTGGACGGGACCTCAGCGGACCAGTGGTGGTGCGGGGGATGTTTGTGGGGTGTGTGTGGGGAGTGGGTGTGGCCAGGATTGCTGGCTCTTAGAACTCCCCATAGCAGGACCGGTAGATTCCTCAAGGCTCTGAAGGGCTGAGAATAGTTCTAGAAGGGCTCAAGAGGGTGCTGGGAAAGGTCCCAGCGTGGGTTGAGGGAGGAGGAGGGAAGATCCGAGTTCCTCACTGCGGGCCCAGATGTGACCACCCTCTTCAGAGGTTGGACCCCAGGCTTCAAGCAGCGAGTGAGGGGCCTGTTGGGGACGCTGGGAAAGTCTCCTGGTGTGAAGTGGCTTAGGTCTGGACTAGTCAGCTGCAGCACCAGCCAGTCCTGCCCATGCTTCAGGATGGCCAGGGGCTGCCCCTGTAGGAGAGTTGCCAAGACTCGGTGATACCAAGGATGGAAGCCAGAGGCTGTGGCGAGGGAGAGCCAAGCATATTCCCAGCACCAGGGCCAGAGCTGGCACATCGTAGGAATCCAATAAATATTTTTGGAAGGAGTGAGTGGTTTTATGTCCTTCTCCATCCCTGCCTGCCCCCTGCCCAAGGTGTGTGTGTGGTTGGGCCCGACTCTAGAACTGGTATGCGTGTGATGGTCAGGCAGGCATGAGCCGGGTGGGCTCCGCTGAGGCTTGGCTACCTGAGGAGGTAGCTGTGCAGGAGAGAGCCAGACACGCTGCTCCCACTCCTGTCTGGGGCATATCTGAAGTGGGCTGGCTGACTTGACTGGCTTGGATCCTTATCAGTCTGGTGTTGCAGAAGAGAAAATGGATGGAATATTCCACATGGTCTCACTTGCCTTTCTGAACCACCCTGGCTGAAGCTGAAGCCCGGGTCTGTGTGTGCTCAGAGATCCATTTGCCCAAGGCTAGGAGCACAGCACTCCCCATGCCCAGATCTTGCCAGGGGTGTTTTCCTTCTTCCCCTCTCCAAGTCAGTTTAGTGTCTCTTCCCACAAACCCTCCTCGGCCTCCTGCCCCAAGAGGTCACCCCTTACACACTTCCAAAGCAGGGTTGTCTGAGCCCCTGGTGCTGACAGAAGAGCCCAGGGCTCCAGCCCAGGCTGTAGCCGCAGATGGTATCTTCCCAGAGGAGAGGAGGGAATTGGAGAGGGTGGTGATGGGTGTTGGGGTGCCAGGGCTGGGTAGCTGGGAGGTAGGAGGAAGAAACCACCCCACCATGGCTCTGGAGAAGGAAGAAGTACACCTGCCCGCTTCTCACAGCCCAGATCCTTCTCTGTATGCAGGGAAGTGTTATCTTCTGGGAGCTGCCACCGTTCAGCCTGGCTTCTGGTCACTGTTCTTTAATCCTCTATATCTGGAAAAATCTCCAGTTGTAGATCTACGGAAGGACATATGAAGGTGATGGGTGGACCAGGAGGGCCGCCCTGACTGTTACGGCTTACCAGGGTAACAGTGCCGATGATAGTTAGCACTCGGCCAGGGCTGCTGCATCCCCGAGCAGTTCTTTGATCACAAACCATGCAGTGTGAAATCACACGGGGTGTTGAGCGACCACCTGCTTGAGCATTCAGCACTTAGGACCACGGGAAACCAAACCAGAAGGGTTTTCCTGGGCACCCTCCACCTGACACCAGCCCTAGGGGCTCCCCTGACTCTCATGTCCTGCCTCTCTCCTGGAACTCCCCTTCCACCCTGCACTGCCCCAGGGAGTGCTTGACTGCCTTGCAGCTCCTCAAACCCTGCTTGAACCAGGGGGGAGGTTCAGGAGTCATTTGCTTTTTTCTCTCTGCCACTTGCCAAATTCTGAAATCACGTTGAGCAAGCCCACCCACTTCAGGCCTCACTGAGTCCCATCTTTCATTCCTGGGTTAGAGAAACACTGCCTGCAAGGACAGATCTGTGGAAACACTGGGTCCCTGTGAATCAGGTGCCCGAGGGCACATGTGAGCAGATGCTGAGGAGATCAGTCCTGCAGGAGCATCTTTACAACAGAACGTGTTATTTTCCATAAGTGGCTTGTTTAATGATCAAAACAGTCAAATAGCTTTGCTGGTAGGACTTGGGGTTAAAAAAATGAGGCCTAATTGCAGCTTTTTTCTCCAGCACCAATTCATGAGAATGCCTGCTTGCTGATCCCAGGTGACTGAACCTCCCACAAATGGGTGCTTTGGGTCACAAAGGGGACAGGGTTAAATCCCTCAGGCAAAGAGTGACTGAGGTGTATGACTCACTGACCAGGCCGGGACTTCACAGCATTCATTCACTAAACAAGCCTGCTGTGTGCCAGCTATCATTCTGGGATGCTGCCCATGACACAGCCCCTACCCTTGAAGAGCTCAAGGACCTTCGTGGAAAATCATTTTGATACGCACAGGACTTGGGACCTTTATGTTCAACTCTTTTTTTTTTTTTTTATGTTCAACTCTTTAAAAAATGGTTCCCAGCCCCAGCTCTCTTAGCAAGGCTTTCTAATCCATTGTCTCATTTAATCGTACCATGAGTCAGGCAGGGCAGTAATACATGGGAAAGGAGGGTGGGGGTGGGGATAGTGTGACCTGTCCACCAGGTCCTGTTGCAAATTGACAGAGATCCCAGGCCTCCTGTTAGCCCAAGCTGCTTCTGCTGTCACACTGCAGCCTTCTGCAAGGATGGGGTGGTACTGTCCTCCTCAGTTTTCGTTCTCTTTCATTTTAAAATGATAAACCTGGGTCACAGGATATTTAGGAGGAGGCATTGTCATTAAGTCCAAGACAAGACGGTCAGGTTTGTTATCCTAGTGGGTTACAATCCAAAATACTCTGGAGCATGCTGAGATTAAGGTGGTTGCCAAGGGAACAGAAAACAGCCATGAGTAAACAAATCAAGACTTAAAAGGATTTAGATCAGGTCTATGGCCAGGTAAGTGCAGAGCTTTGTATCCTGTCCAAGGCCAGGTAAGTGCAGGTCTGCAGTGGGGATCTGTGGCCACGTGGTCACAGATGTGGAAACATCCTGCAAACTCAGCCACGCTGCTTCGTACAGGCAGTGCAGTGGCTGGCATGGGGAGCCAGGTGAGCTTCGTGATGTTGGGGCTTCTGGAACTGCCTACGTCATCCTTGTATTTCTTTGTTAGGAGCAAGTCTGGAGCTAAGAAAAATGGTGTAAGTTCTCAGAAAATGGTTGTTTTTTGGCAAGGGACACGTGCTTCAAGTCGTCTGGTAAGGCGGTCAGCCTCATTGAGAGGGTTTGGTGTCCCACTGCCCAGCCCCAGGGGAGGTGCCTGACAGAGGGTAGACTGCAGTGACCAGAGGCGGCCGCTCAGCCATGCAATAGCACAGGCCCCTCAGGGACTTGACAGACGGAAACTGGTGTGAGTGGGGGATGCTCCTGAAACCTTTTGTTATTATTTTTAAGTGGTTTGAATTTGGTAAAGAAACATCTTTGGCCTTTAGGCAGGAGGAGGAATATTGGGGCCAAAAATAGCGTGTTCTCACTATCACTGTTCTTCCTGGATTGTGGCAGGGGCAGTGACAGAGGGACTCCCTTAAGTTATCCCTTAGGCTAAAAAGAGAACAGCCTCTCGGGTTGACTGGGTTTGGAGGAGGTGTCCTAAACAGGCTGTTCAACAGAGAACTTTTCGTGATGATGACAGCGCTCTATTTCTGTGCTGTCCAGACCATAGCCACTAGCCACATATGGCTATTGAGAATTTAAATGTGGCTGGTGCGGCTGAGAAACTGAACTTTATTCAATTTTAATTAATTTAAATAGCCCCAGGTAGCTACTGGGCAGCACAGCCCCAGGGATGATAGGATGACACTCCTATTGATAAGAAACTAGAAACATTGTTTCTTTTCCCTTCACCTTCTCCCCTCAGCTCACCACCTAGGTGAGAGCCAGATAGTTCTGGGGTTCAATTCTGGCTTTGTCATTTAAACCATAGGTCCTTGGGCAAGTAACTTATGTAAAGCATGGGGTATAGTGCCTGGCACACAGCAATCACTCAATAAATGGTAGCTATTGTTGTTTTAATAAACTAGAGTGGTTACTTGCAGAGCAATTGTGCCCATGGAAAGGGAAAAAAGGGTTTTCCCTTGTTTAGCTTAACTCACACAAAGAATTAACCATCCCCAGTGTGAAGCAGGCCTGCTGCAAGTTTAAGGGTTTGAATTGATGTCATAGGTCACATACTGGGTTTTAATTCCAAGGAAAGAGAACTTTGGAGCAGATGAGGCCTCACGCTGAGCCTCACATCTTCATCCAGGTCTCTGCAGAGCCACTCAGCCCTCACAGTTGTGGCTGGGGCGGCAGCTTTGCCTGTACCTCCTCATTCCTCGCATTGCATCAGCACGCCTTCTCCTCCAAACCCTTAGGGCCATCTTTTCTCTCTGCGCAGCCTTAGCTATCAGTAGCTTGCAGAGGAGCATATGTTCATTAAACAGACATTGACTGAGGACCTATTATACGCTGGATGTGTGGGACACAGAGACGCTAAAATAGTCCCTGCCCTTTGAAGTTCATAACCTGGTGGGGAAAACAAAAGTGTGCTAAATTCCAAATCTGGGATCAGCATAAGGTGCTTTAGAGAGAGAGATCAGACTGATGTCCAGTCCTGGGGAGATGGGAGAGGCTTTTCAAGGGGGAGATGGTTGCCCTACTGAGTGAGGAAGCCCTGGGGACGCAGCCCCACAGGAGGAGCTGGAGGATGAGGGGAGCAGGGTCTGGAGCTGCCCTGAGGAGGCCCATGGGGTGATCTGTTTGTCCACCTGTTGTGCCCCAGAGTGACTACAGTGCAGAGTCTGGGACAGGGTTCACCTGAACTATACGTCTACCCACGCTCTACAGGAGCCATGAGCTACGCGTCTACCCACACGGGAGCCGGGTCTGCTGTTCTCCAGGACGCCTTGGTTGTGGGTGTTCCAGGTCTTTGTTAAGGTCCAGAGTCCAGCTGCCACGTGGACCTGTCAGGATAGTGGTGATCCCTGTGCCAGCCACTGCGCTGCCTGTATGAGGAAGCATGAAGCAAGGCTGTGTTTGCAGGGTATTTCCATATTGGCACTCCATCGTGCTCACCGCAGCCCCTAAGAATGGGGTGATGGGGAGCCTTGGGGGAGACAGGAGGGGGGTGTGTGTGCACGAAACTACAGAAGTGAAGTGCCTAAGCTCAAACTACAGTGGCAGAGCAGAGAATGGAGGCCTCTGGGAGCCCTTTGGGCCTTAGCTTCCCTGTTGAGACACGGCAGGTTTGAGGTGGTATTGCCTGTGTCTGTGTCCACCCCCATCCCCTAGCTGTGTTCTTTTCCTTTCTATTTTGGTTCAGCTTACCTAGAAAATGCTGCTAAAAATATGGGAGACATCCTCAGGCATATTATTGATTTTGCTTTTGAAAAACATGGTCTTCACCAAGTGTCCCCATTTCTCTTATGGTCTGCAGAGGAGATGAACACTGGGAGCTCTGGCAGGTGACAGCAGGGGCTGGAGAGCAGGGCAGTGTTGATGTGCTTTGAGTGGAGGCACAGGCGGGGTTGGTCATGAGCACCTGGGGTGCTGGTGTCAATGTGTGGGAACTCAACATCTGCCTTATGGACTCGTTTGTCTTTCCAGTATTCCCTTCCTGTTGTCTCTGTTTAAAATACCAATTTCCTTGGGACGAGGAACTCCAAAAGTCCCACATCCAGCAGTGAGGTGTCTCCAGGAGCAGTGAAGGGATGGGGTGGGGGTTGGGGTAGGAGCGGGTTCTCCAGAGGCCACAAGCAGACGAGTGGGGCCGGGTGGGGCCAGGTGGGGCAGACTGGTTCTCCGAGTGAGCTGTGAAAGCAGGCAGGCCTGGCCTCCCCGCCTGGTGTTGGGGGAAGGGGCTGATTTTACAGCCTAGGGGCTCCCACCTGGAATTCTCCAGTTCCTAGGCTCCAGAAGGCACAGTGGGCACCTACAGAGCTGCAGAGGGGACCCTCATGATATCGGGAGGCCCGCGTCTCTCAACGCCCTCCATCAGGGACAGCGCCACTCCAACTGCCACATCCGCTGTCTGCTGCAAGGATCCCTGCCTGGGACTTGGAGAGTCACGTTTCTCCACCTGGCAGCTACAAAAAGGCCACAGAGAAAAAAGCCAATTTAATGTTCTTCTACCACTTGTGACTTTTAAAATCACTTTTCCTCTCAGGCCTCTGTTTCTTTGTCTGTCAAATGTACACCGTCAGGCACGTTCTCACTGGGGCCCAGGTTTTTACTTCCCTGTTGTCACACCCTATTTATGTCTGAGTGTCTCAGTCCCAGGGCGGTGCAGTGGAACTCAAGCTGGATCACGGTGCCGTGTCCCCATCTGGGCTCTGCTACTTAGAGCTGTGGGTGTTGGAGGAAGCCACTCTGTGTTTCAATTTTATTTTCCTATCTGTAAAATGGGATAATATTAATACCCACACAAGCTATACCCACACAAGCTAGGGTGCACATGGTTATTGGAAGGTTTCCACGAGATCATATATGGAAAAGGGCTTTGTAAAAGGCAAGTTATGTCCAACTAAGGGACATTATCATTAAATGGCAGCTGGAAGCTGTAATTTGGTTCTGCCCTCTCACGCCCGCTGCTACTTCAGACATTCTAAGTTGCTCTTCTATGGGATATCTCTGGCTTGACTGCGGGTTCCGTTCTGAGAAGGTGTGGTCAGTAGGGACCAGATGTCTTCTTCCTTTCCCTCTGGTCACTCTTAGTGATATAACCCAGGCCATACAGTCAGACAGACTTCAGCAAAACTGTCAGCGAGGGCAGCTCCCCGATTCGGCCCCTTTGACTGTCGTCTCCAGTCCTGAAACCCTCGCCCCGGGCCGCTCCGCCGCCGGGCTCCGGAGCTCAGTCCATATTACTCGCGGAAAGGCCGGCGTCTCCGTCCGACCCTCTCTCCTGGTCGCTGGGGGCGGTTTGTGGGCCTGGCCTTGGGATTAGGAAAATAGGGATGGTGCCTATTTAGGGATGAGGCCGAATGCGGGCCTCAGGGAATCCCGAAAGGGGGAATGTCTGGATCGGCGGATCGGACGTTCAGGCCCAGGAACCGGCCCCCGCATGGTCGCTGCTCGGGCGCGGGCGCAGCGCTAGCAGCCCCGTTTTCCGCCAGCCGGGCTGCCGGAGAGTTAGACCTCCCAGCCTCACGGGGCTGCTGTGCGGCTGCAGCGACGCCGGCGACTGCGGCGCTGCAGCGGAGACTGAGGGCTCGGGAGGCGGCGCCATGTGAGTCCGCGCGGGGCCGCGCTGGGGCCGCGGCGAGAGGTTACCGTATTTACCGAGGCCAGAGCCGGACCCTCGAGGGCGGGTCACTGCGGGCGCGCTACCGTATTTGCTGGGTCCCGCGCAGGTCCTTTCCGGGAGTGGGAGCGCCGCGACTTAATTACGTATTTATCCAGGGTTGCGTGGTTCCGCGGGGGGCGCTGCGGCCACTGGGGGTGGGCTGCATTCATTCCCTCCGGGAGCTGGGGCTTGCAGTCGGGCGGGGTGGGTTGCGGCAGCAGGGTGGAGGCCTACGTATTTTCGTGGGGGTGGGGTTGCGACGCAGAGTTTACCATATTTCTCCAGGGTTGCTCAGGCCGCAGAAGTTGGCAAGGTTGTGTCTGAGGTCGGGTGGGGTGGGGTCAGCTCTCCCGATTAATGCAGCTATTTGATAAAAGCAACGTCGCGGGAGGCTTGCTGTCTTTATGGGGGCGGGGAGAAGGGGCACGGGAGTCGCTGCGGGAGAGTTACCGTATTTGCGTTGAGCAGCACAGACTGTAGAGAAAAGAGCTGCGGCCGGAGACCGGAGGAGCAGGGGCTCAGCTGGGCTGTGAGTGTGGCATGGGATGAAAGAACTTGGGGGAGAGACGGGGGGCCTCTCGACGTGCAGGCGGGGCCTCAGTCAGGGGTATAACTGGGGAGAGTGAGGAGGCTGCCCAGTCACAGGGCCAGGCTGAGATTGGCCAAGGGGACTTTGATGATTTGTCTTTGCAAATGTCAGTGCAGTTGCCTGTGGAAAAGACTTGTGGGTGGGGTCTCTTGCAAGTAGGACTTGTCTCCTTCCCCAGGGTGTCAGTTCCACCCTGGCCTCGAGGGTAGGGAAGACAGAGGAGGTGGCTCTGAGACCTCACTCTGCAGATAGGTTGGCTGAGGCTGGAAGTGAAGAGAGGCCTTCGGGGAGGTTCAGTGGAACACTCAGTCGGCTTCCCTGATGGGGTTGGGGAGAATGGATGAGGCAGGCCTTAGGGCTCTGCAGGAGCCCAAGTTTTGCGGGGGGGGGGGGGGGGGGGGGGGGGGGGGGGGGGGGGGGGGGGGG
>NC_037670.1:174409415-174505864 GCF_003255815.1 Theropithecus gelada
GGGGGGGGGGGGGGTTCGTGGGAGTAGTGGCGGTAGACAGTACCTCTACAGGAGAAGTGGCCCTTTGGAATGCATGGCTCTGTGACAGCTGGGATGGTGGCAGTGGGGTGTGTGTGTGTGTGTGTGTGTGTTTTGAGGAGTGTTTAGTTGTTGAGCAGCTAGTACATTGAAAAGAGCTTTCAACAGTGAGGCAGGCGACTTAAGGCCTAGTCCAGGCTCCCCTTGCTCTGTGACCTTGGCAAGTATGTTGACCTCACTGAGCCTCAGTTTCCCCAACTTTAAAGTGGGGCTCAATAACCCTGCTCCGCCCCTTTCTCAGGGCTGTTGTGAGGACAATGGGAAACAATTTAAGAGGAATACAGTACCCTGGGAAGAGGATCCTTTGGAGAACCAGCATGAAGGGAGCTGGGTTTGGGGGTGTTGGCTGGGCACTGAGTGCTCAGCCCTGGGCCAGGCTTTGCTGTGAGGATACCAAGAGGAATCACGCTGAGAGCAGTCCCCCTGGGAGCCCACACCCTGGTTCAGTGACTTGGAAACCTTTTGAACACATGCCTCATTTTGATAAACAAAGAGCTGCTGCCTTTAATGTTAACTGAGGTCACTTTCAAGTTTACAGGGTTGTTTTTGTTTCCTGTTTTAAGCTTCGCAAAAATATCTCTAAATCACTGATAATCCCACCCTTTTCTCCAAGTCTGGGGTGCACTTCCCTACCTCCCTCTGTCCTTGAGATCTGGTTGGAGGGATAAGACATATCTAGACGAAGGTAACTGAAAATCCTAGCTGAAACTGAAACTGAAACTCCTAACTGAAACTCATCACCATCTGTCCAGTGTCTTGTGTGGCTGGCTGACATGGTGCTAGGTGCTGGGGCTGAAAGAAGGCAGCTCTGTCCTTAAGGTGCTGCGAGTCGGGGGACAGAGGTGGCATGACTGACCCTTGTGCAGTGTGATGAGTGAAGGCCACATGGTTGTGTCACACGGTGTAAGCCTGGGGTGGAAAGGTCGGGGAAGGCTTCTAGGAGAAGGTGCCCTTGGGAAGGGCCTGAAAGGAGTGTAGGCCGTACTTAAAAGGCAGTGGAGGAAGAACACCAATTCCCAGCAGGGGAACTTGAGCTTAAACAAAACGGGGCGAAAGGTGGAGGTTGTGGGAGGTGAGGCTGGGGGTTGGCTAACTCTCGGGTCCCCCGACCCCTCTCTCTGCCACCCCCCCCCCCCGCCCCCCGCTTCTGTCTCCCTAGGGACTGGTGATTGCAGCTGGAAGTGCCCATGACCGAGCTGGCGTCCTCCGGGGGCGGGTCCCCTGCGGGGGACGGGGAGGAGGGTCTGGGGGACGAGCGAGGCCTGGTCATCCACCACCCTGCGGAGGAGCAGCCGTACCGCTGCCTGCTGTGCGGCCAGACCTTCTCGCAGCAGCCCAGCCTGGTGCGGCACCAGAAGGCACACGCCGGGTCGGGCCGCGCGGCTGCCTTCGTGTGCCCCGAGTGCGGCAAGGCCTTCAGCGTCAAGCACAACCTCGAGGTGCACCAGCGCACGCACACCGGGGAGCGGCCCTTTCCCTGCCCCGAGTGCGGCCGCTGCTTCAGTCTCAAGCAGAACCTGCTCACGCACCAGCGTATCCACAGCGGCGAGAAGCCGCACCAGTGCGCGCAGTGCGGCCGCTGCTTCCGCGAGTCGCGCTTCCTGCTCAACCACCAGCGCACCCACGCGCGCATGCCCGCGCCCCACCCGCGCCGCCCTGGCGTTTTCGGGGAGCGGCGGCCCTACTTCTGCCCCCGCTGCGGCAAGAGCTTCGCACGCGAGGGCTCGCTCAAGACCCATCAGCGCAGCCACGGCCACGGGCCCGAGGGCCAGGCGGCCCACTTAGGACGCGTGCTATGATGCGCCCAGGGCCTGCTGCCGACTGCTGCTTCCTGCCCCGCACGTGCGTCCCCGACCCCTGGAGATGGCCCTGGGCCGCAGCTCCCTCTCTGGATGGGATCCCGGGAGAGGGGCAGCGTTGGCTTGGGCTCTTGAAGGTGTGGGCCGCCGCCAGGCTCCGGCCGCCCCCTTGTGTTCCTCCCTCGGGACCGTCTGGCTGGCTGCGCACAGCTGCTTCGGTCTCCTGCCATGGTTCTCCTTCTCTGGCCCATCCGGCCTAGAGCAGGTGAGACCTGCGGGGCTGGCCAGAGCCCCTCTCAGGGCTGGGGGTGGTGGGGGTGGGGTGGGTGGTGTTAATTCTTGATGGCAGGTGGGGCGGTCTGGGTCCCGGGCTGTAGGTTTCTCTGTGACAAGCTGCTTACCGGATCTTCATCCCCAGAATGTCAGAGTTGAAAGAGACTTGGAGAGGGCCACTTTCCACAATCCCCACGCCCAACCTCAGCCCCCAGGCCTCCTGGCTCCTGTACACACTCTCTGCTGTCCTTGAGATGTCATTTCACTTCATGTTTCAGTTTGCTCATCTGTAAGTTGGGGATATAGATGAGGGGCTCTTCCTCGCTGGGATATATTGCAGCTACTGGATGAGAGAGGGTGAGGTCACTGGTGCACAGAGCCTTAGTTGATTCTGCCACACCATGTGCCACTGACTGTGCCACGCTGGGCTCTCCCAGAGACACACATGAGGACCGCAGGTCCTGTCACGGGGTGCTTACACTCGGTGTGTGATGTGGGGCCAACCTACAAAGTGCTCTGGGGTGAGACCGAGAAGGGTGACTGGCTTCTCTTTGTCACCCAGGGGAGTTTGATGGCTTTGAACCAGGTCATGGGGACAAATAAAATTGTTCTAGGAAGAGCAAGTGTGTAGAAGGGTGTTTTCAAGGCGGTGTCAGTCAAGGTGACTGACTCCAGGTGTCCCAAGGGGAGGTTTGCCCTACAGAGGACTTCGTGGTCAGGGGGCGGGGACCCTGAGATTTTTAAAGAGATGAGTGCTATGATCTCAGACTTAGGCCTTAGGAGGAGAATCAGCGGCACTGTGAGGGCAGATTGATGTGGGAAGATCTGGAGCCTCGAGGGGCTTGGGTCATCTGGGCAAGAGAACATGAGGCCCCCAGCTAAGAGGCCTGGCCAAGTTCTGGCAATGAGAAAGAGGGCAGCCAGGACCTGTGATTCCAAGCTGGCGCTCTGAGGCACAGGCCTCTTCAGCCTTTTGGCAGATGAGGAAACAGGTTTGCCAAGCTTGCCTACACCACAGTTGGTACTTGGTGGTACAGTGGGTGGAAAGCAGGGCTTTGTTTTGGTTTCTGAATCCCAGAACCTTTTAGCTCCACTGCTAAAAAGTGGACGATGGAGCAGGGAGGATTTGGGGCCACGTGATAGGAGCTGGGGCAGGGGTGTCAGGGGTGGTATGGATTTTTGAAGGGGACATGGCATCCTTGGGAGTGGTTTGGGAGGAAGGGAGCTGGGTCTTCAAGCGGACCTGCATGTTCAGTCCTGTGCTGGGTGCTGGAGACTCGTCCCTCCCCACTGCCCCCCTCTGCCTGTCCTCGGTGCTGTGTGGCTATGGCTCCTCAGAGACTGTCCTCTCCCTTCTACTCTCAGGTGCTGTAGACTAGCATTGGTGGCAAAGATGAAATTAAACAGGGACTTGGGACACCTGGAGTCAGTCACCAAAATGCCCTGAACCCAAGGTGTCTCATCTGTAAATGGGATTAGTAATCCTTGCAGCGCTGGGTAGGGGACAAAGAGCATTCATTCAAGCCCTAGGACAGATTCAGGGTAGGCCAGCTGATCGCTCCCTCCTAGCCCCAGAGGGGTGGCTGGGCAGGGCCATGTCATGGCACCACACCTGATCCTGATCTCTTTGTTTTTGTGGACAGATGCGGAGTGGGCAGGATCCTATGACCCGGTAGGTGCAGGACCCATCTGGACATGGAGACCAGGAATGGGGTGCCGTGGGGGCCTGGCTGGCACTGCACCTGGGCATGAGGGCACATCCAGTAAGAAGACCTGCCTCAAGAGGTGCACTGCGGTGACCAGTGGAGGTGACTGGTTGGAGACTGGAATTGGTGGCAGATTCCAAGCTCTGGTGGACAGATTCCCCAGGCCTGGTGGGAATCGCAGCTGGGGCAGACCTCATCCTGGCTGCCTGGCCACAGGCCCCCACTGTCTGCCACTGGTGGTAGGATGTTGCTTGTGTGGAGAGCTGGCTTCTCTGCCCCCACCTGGTCCACCACTTGGCTAGAGTTCAGAGACAGGAAGTGACTGGTCTAAGCTAACACAGCAAGTTGGTGGCCGACCTGGTTCTAGAGGCAAAACCTTCTGCCAGATGTGAATGAAACCTGCAGGCTTCATTTTCCTTTCTGAGCAGTGCTTCTTAGCACTTCGGAGACACGAAGCCCTCGGAAAATCTGATGAAGGTTACGGACCTTCCCTAGGAAAACAGGTAACTGACATAGACTCAAAAACCCCAGGCAATTTCAGGAGCCACTGGACTCCCTGAATGAAACCCATCCCTGGACTCCTCAGCCCTGAGGACTTCACCTGCTGCCCTTTCCTTACCTGTCACACATTGAGCCCCGAGTCAAGGTCACTGTACAAGTAGTGCTCCTCCCTCCCCCTGGCCAAGCCTCCTTTCCTTGTTCAGGAATAAAGAATTCCGAGGAGGAGACCTTTTTAGTCAGTCCCTTCTCCCAGACCTAAAGAATGATGCATCAGGTTTCTGGAACCTCATTTCCCTTCCCCAGACATTGGCAGAGGTCCCTTGGGCTAGATTTTCTCTTCTGGTTTTGTGTTTCTTGTTTTGCCTGACTGGCCGCTGGCTTCCACAAAGGAGCCCTTTGCTCCTGGCCTGGGCTCTGATTTCACTGTGTGGTCTCAGGGGAAGCTGGACTGCTGTGGACGCTGGTGGGAGTTTGAGTTTGGTCTGAGTCTGCCCCAGGGAGAAAGAATCCTGCTTCCACCAACCAAGCCCAGTCAGCGGTGCCTCCCAGCTGGCCAAGTGTTCAACCCAGTGGGCTAGGGAGGAAGAGGATGAGGGCCTTGCTCCTGGTGCCTGTGGCTCTGGGCAGGGGGAGAGGTCGGTGGAGGAGCTTTCTGTGTGTTCTCTGAGTGTGCAGCAGTGCAGTTGAAGGGAACAGGGCCCAGGCTGGCAGCAGGGAGAGGACTCCTCCCATCTTCACACCTGAACCAGTCAGCCTGGAAGCCGCAAGTTCTCACTTGCTTCCCCGGAATGAACATCAGAAAAGGCAAAACTGACCAGGGCTGGGATGGGTTTGGGTCAGGGTGGTTGGAGGGCAGCCTGTGGATTCCTGCACTGGAGTCTTGCTGTCTTCAATGCCGTTTGGATCATACATTCTTACATCCTACTGTATGCCTCACCCTGGAATAGCGGAAGGCTCAGGGGGAGATCCGAGAATGAGAAGGTGCTCCCAGCCCCAGGAGCTTCCAATCTGGCTCTGATCCTTGGCTGACCTAGAGGAAACCTCCACACACACTCCTTCTCTGCTAATGGTGCAGTTTGTGTCCCCCTCTGCCCATCACTGTGCTGTGCTCATTCCTGCCTCTGTGCCTTCCCCTGTATTGCTCGGACGTGTCCCCTTTCCTCTTCTCTACCCAGCTAAGCCCTTCTGATCCACGGGGCCCGGCTTCCCAAACAACCCAGCCCACATTCATCCTTCCCTCTCCGAACAGGCCCTGTGTGAGCCCCCGCCCCCAAACTGCGTGCTGTCCCACAGATGCTCCAGTCTCCTGTGTGTTTTGAGTCCCCAACTAGACAGTGAGCTCCCTGAGGGCAAGGGACTGTCATTTCCTCTTGAGCCCTACCAGGGTCTAGCACCGAACTGGGCTTCTAACTCTCAGGAAACACTTGTCGACTGCCTCAAGCGCCGGAGCTTGTCGGTGGCCGGTAATGGGCAGTGCACGTGGGGAGAGGGTATGTGAGTTAACTCGAGGGTGCCTTTTATTGGGCTGTGGGCTGGCTCCCCTGGGCCAAAAGTGGATGTCGGAGGCCTCAGGCTCTTATCTCCTTGGGGCAGTGGGAGCATCAGGGACCCCTCCCCTCGGCTCTGCAGGAGTGCACAGAAGTGGTGGTCCAGCCTGGATATTTCTACAGGTCGCTGACGCCTGCGGGAGCTGACTGAGTGAAATAAACGTTCTCTCGACATCAGCTAGTGTAAGGAGTGGTCATTTGGGGCTTAGTGGGGAGCAGGGTGGTGGCCTCTGTCTCTGCCTCCATCATCTCTTGAGGAATTGTGTTTCAAGGTTGCCTGGTAACCAAAGACCCTAGAAGACACACATGAAAGCCTCAGTGATGAGCTGCTGTAGGCTTCCGGCACCTGCACAGTGACTTCTTTTTGCATCTGACTAACAGATATAGGGGCTGCAGCCCTTGCTGCCTGCTCAGCCCACGGTGAGGCCAGACTTGCCGAGAAGCATCTGACAGTTCCCTCAGTGCCTGAGCAGTGGACCGCTAAGAGTACTTGAGTCAGGAGACCAGGCCTCTGTGCTGGTCCATCTCCAACGGGAGGTCTCAGCCAAACACACACCCCTCCTGATGTTAGTCCCCCTCCTGCTTCTCTTCCTTATGGAGTTGTGAGGAGCGAACAAGTAGATGTGTAAAGGATGCAAGTGCACAGCGCAGCACAGAGACTCTACTGTCCCTCTTTGGCCCCCCCACCCCCAAGTAGGACCTGGCTGCAGACCGCCTCTCGCAGAGCGCTCTGGACAGCTGACCCTCTGTCCTGCCTGCTGCCAGGTGGCCATGAGACCTGGGTAAGTAACTTCCCTCCTGTCAGTGGAACGCCTGGCTGGAGTGCGGTGGGCTCCCTTCGGCACCATGACCCTGTGCTGCGCCCTCTGACTCTGACTTCTTCCATGGCCTCTGTCAGCCAGGAGGGTCCTGCGAGTAAGGAACTTAGGGACTGTGCCTTTGAAACATGGGTGGGTGATGTTGGGAGTGAATCAGGCAGGGCTCTGTGTTCAACTCAGATTTCAAAAAAGGAAATGATGAGCTCGTCTAAATGAAAAGTACAGTGACTCGATGGTCACACAGACCCAGCCAGGAAGAAGCAGCCGGCAACTCAGCCTTCTGCCTGGCAGCTTCAGTCCTTCTCTAATGGATCTGAGACAGTGGAGGGCCTACTCTTGCTGGCCTGAATTGGGTTAGTGCCCATTACTAGACCCGTCTCGGTGACCAGGGGAGTGCAGGGTTCTGAAAGGCCTTGTCACACGCACACCCATGGCCGAGGGGGCTCAGCTGCACCTAGAGTCCACGTGCTGAGAGTGGGAAGGTTTTGTTCAGCAGAGGAAAACCAGAGACGAGAAGACAGGTCGATGGACTCCAGGCAGCAGACCCACACTCTTGCTATGGGAACGGGGTGGAGGTGGTGCAGGGAGAGGCCAGGCCAGCAGCGTTGGTGTCACCTGGGAGTTATTAACGACAATTGCAATTCCCACCCCAGACTCTAATCAGAAACTGCATGTGCGCAAGATCCCAGGAGGTCAGCATCTGCTGTCAAACCCAGCGCCACTTTGCCATTGCCCTTCAAGGAGGGCCTTTGATTCAGACATTCCATTGGCCCTGCTGCTTGCCGGGAGGACAATGACGGGGGTTTCCTTTTAGGCAAGCTCCTGGGGTGTAGAGACAAGGTCCCGGGGCCCAGATACCAGCCACCGCCACCCCCACCCTCCAGGACTGGCGCACCCATCAGCAGGGCCCATCCTGACCTGGCCTGCCCAGCCTGGCTGTATAGAAATTTCCTGGAGTATAGACGCAGTCCAGGAGGGAAACACCAAGAGAAGGGCCAGTCCTGGGCACAGAAGCAGGCGGCTTGCACAGCATGGCTCTTCCACCCGCTGTCTGGGAACCCTCTCCCGGTTTCCATCTCCACCCTCCTTAAGGCCTCCTTAACTTTTTTTTTTTTTTTTTGAGGTGGAGTCTCACTTTGTCACCCAGGCTGGAGTGCAGTGGCACTATCTCGGTTCACTGCAACCTCTGCCTCCCGGGTTCAAGTGATTCTCCTACCTCAGCCTCCCGAGTAGCTGGGATTATAGGTACATGCTACCACACCTGGCTAATTTTTGTACTTTCAGTAGAGATGGAATTTTGCTATGTTGGTCAGGCTGGTCTTGAACTCCTGACCTCAGGCGATTCACCTACCTTGGCCTCCCAAAGTGCTGGGATTACAGGCGTGAGCCACTGTGCCCAACCCTCTTTAACATCTGAGCCTCACCTTTCTCATCATGCCCATGGTGGAGACACCTGCTGTGATGCGCTCAGAGCCCCAGCCCAGCCACCTTCCAGTGGTTGTGAGTGTGGGCTGCTGATGGCCTACAGCTGCCCAGCCTGGGGGCTGCCCCTGGCAAATGACTGCCCACACAAAGGGATCAGACTGAATCTCCTCTCCCGGGGGAACATTGTTGGCTTCTGTCTCTGCCCTGTGCTGCTTCCTGCCACTCTCCCTCTCTAGAGCCCTTCCCTGACAATTCTTACCCTCCCTGCCTGAACAAGAATCCTGTCTCAGGCTCTACATCTAGGATCCCCACTCTAAGGCAAGGTCTTTGAAGAACACAAGCTGAAAGCATCTTGCACACAGTAGATCATGACCCGCCCCTTTCTTTGGCAGTTCTTTATGACACTGGTTACCTCTGGGCCTTCAGTGAGCTGCCGCTGGATGAATGGACTGGAGGTGACCATCTCCTTGGTGAGAGGCCAGGTCAGAGGACCTAAATGCTGGTGGCCCTCACCAGCTGCACTGAAGCCCCTCTCCACTGGAAACATGGGACAAGAGTCAAATTCACAGGTCAAGGGTTGGGGTCTAGTCTGATCACGTGTCTTTGGCCAAGGTCCTTACCATCTCGAGGCTCAGTTTCTGATACATGAAATGAATGGGGTGCACTGGCCAACCTCAGGTTCTTCTCTGATGCTTCCCCGACTGCTTGTGTGGGCCTCTTTTGGGTGGTGACCCCCTAGCTTGGCTGAGTGGCCAGGCCTCACAGGGTAGGCTGGAGAGGTCCCTGGGACACTGCTCCTGCTCCTCCGGGCTTGCCACCATTCCTGTGACTCAGGCTTTGCTCTGTGCTAGGCTACCACCATCTCTGCTCTGTACAGATGCTTGGTGAACTGAAACTGGATTTTTTTTTTTTTTTTCTTCAAGCAGGAGAACTGCAGTTGCTAGCGGTTTCTAGCAGCAGACACAGAAAGTCCCCTTGGAGCGGAACTTCTTTGTTTCTGGAAGGTCATCAGGCCTTTGCAGTTAAACCAATGCTAAACAAATACGCACTGCTACTCTTGCACTGGCCTTGGACTTGGAAAGCATCTCAAACACAGACACTTCAGGCTGGTGTGTTCGCTCTCCTGTTTCATAACAATCACTGTCAAAAGGCTGTTGTAAGGCAGAGCATCAGGGACAGGGGCCTCTGGGGTGTGGGAAGGACCTGAAAATCTCTCTGTGGGGAGGGGCTGAGCTGATCCTTCCCCTGGCACATGGAAACCTGCTGGGGGATGGCAGGGTCCCCTCCCCTGAGATTGGGTTTAAAGCATGTGGGTTCAAGAGAACCTGAGTTTATAGGAGTAGTGAAAACTCTGTCCATGTGTGGGATGAGAGCGTCTTCTGGAGAGGGTGACATGATGGTGCACAGGCATCCTGAGAGGTGGGAGAGGCGCTGGCTGATGGACGGAGGTGACAGCTTCCGCTGCATGTGAGCGCTCCCGGAAATTACGGAGCAGGAGGAAGTGTGTGGGGATCCTGGAGGGAGAATGGACTATATATAGTCCCAGGGGCTGGGGAGGGTTCTGTCTTTATGAGATCTTGAAAACCGTATTTCAGGCTGGCAACGCCGGATACACTGGCTGCTGCTTTTCCCACCTCTGGCCTGGTGCTCGCCGATGGGGTCTGCTGCGCATGGCCAATGCCTGTTCTTCTCCTTTCTGCCACTGCTCTTGGCTTTAACAGAGTTCAGGACTTGCCACCCCAAAATATAGCACCTTGGCATCAAGAAAACAGCAGAATCAGGAAGGCGACATTCCCCTTCCCCTCGCCTGTCTCCCCCGAAGCAGACCATAGAAGAATTCTCGGATCTTTCTCTAAAGCAGGTCATAAGACCCTCATTCCAGAAGCATCCTCCCTATCCCTGGAGAAAAGGAGTGTCCTACAGAGACCCCAGGAAGAATCTGAATAAACAGGCCTTGCTAAGTCCCCCAGTTTATTAGCATAAGTCACACCCTCTTATCCTCCAATCACATGTCTGCACGGCTATGCATGAAGACAGTTTCCCCTGTTTCTTTGGGTCTTTATTTCTGAAGGTTCCTGTGTCACATGAAATTTATAGTAAATACATTTGTATGCTGTTCTCTTGTTGACCTGGCTTTTGTTATGGGGGTCTCAACCACTAACTTTTTTTTTTTTTTAAAGACAGAGTCTCGCTCTGTCACCCAGGCTGGAGTGCAGTGGTGTGATTTCGGCTCACTGCAACCTCTACCTCCTGGGTTCAAGTGATTCTCCTGCTCAGCCTCCTGAGTAGGTGGGATTACACAGGCACCTGCCACCACACCCGGCTAATTTTTGTATTCTTACTAGAGGTGGGGTTTCACCATGTTGGCCAGGCTGGTCTTGAACTCCTGACCTCAAGTGATCCACTGCCTCAGCCTCCCACAGTGCTGGGATTACAGGTGTAGAACGCCACACCCAGCAGCCATGAACCTTTCCATAGGAATTACCTTCTTCTTCCTCTAGCTTCCTCAGCACTCTGCTCTCTGCAGGCGCCTCTCCTTATGCCGCATGCGGACCCCTAGGGAAGTTGTACTGTGGCTGCTCACAGTCTTGTTTAAGGAATCTCTTAGGCAGAATCCTTTCTCCTGGCTCTGCTTGTGTCATCTGTGAACCTCGAGGTGGCTTCCCTAGGCTAGGGCACATGCCCTGGTCCCACAGCTATGGCCCGAGTGACAGAGGTCCCAAGCATCAATCCCAGGGACTTATTCACAAGGGCATGGTGAGTGTTATTCTCAGAGGGGATGTCTACGGACAGGCCCGGGGCACTCTCTGGCTTGCCTCGCTACTACACTATGGTTTCTCTCTGCTCAGAGCCCATACTTTGCTGTGCAAACTTGTCATTTGGTAAATTATCCTGCATGCCCTGTGTTCCCTTTTTTCCCATTTTCTTGAGATTAGTTTCTCATGTGTTTTTGGCTTGATCTCCAGTCAATGACAAATCATATTTGTGCATCATTTTCTGGTTCACTTTCACATGTGTAACTTGAGGGTGTGAACGTGATCTTGCAGGCCTGAGGCCCCCAGTGTCTGACACGGTGAGCTCCCGATGAAGAGACGGCTGGCCTGGTTGCATGAAGGTTGTCTTGAATGGGATTCTTGTTCTGGGCATAGAGTTAGAGTCTTGGACAACCAAAATATCACTTCTGGAGCTCCTGAGGCTCCATATTGCCTCCCCCTGGTGGGAAGGTATTTATAAATACCTTTGTCCCTGGAGAGTATTATAAAATGGGTCTGTTTTCTTGGCCGTTGTTGGAGCATATTCAGGACATTTTACAATAAGAGAAAATCAAGAAACAGGGCCAGTTAATATGGCGGTCCTATTTTAGGCAATAAGGCAAGTCCCAACAGATACTACACATCACTGGTAGGTCACATTCTGTGAATGCAATGCAATAGAAGTCATTAACAAAATACAGCAAATAAAAGCGTCTATACATTCAGGGTTTTTTTCTTTCTTTTTCTTTTTTTTTTGAGATAGGGTCA
Organism: Theropithecus gelada; assembly: GCF_003255815.1. NCBI lineage: Eukaryota > Metazoa > Chordata > Mammalia > Primates > Cercopithecidae > Theropithecus > Theropithecus gelada. The sequence goes on from NC_037670.1 coordinate 174,421,084, forward strand.
CACTCTGCCACCCAGGCTGGAGCGGTGTAGTGGTGTCATCATGACCCACTGCAGCCTCAAACTCCTGGGCTCAAGGGATCCTCCTACCTCAGTCTCCCAAGTAGCTAAGACTACAGGCATGTGCCACCTGGCCCGGCTAATTAAAACTTTTTTTTCCTGTAGAGATAGGTTCTCACTTTGTTGCCCATGCTGGTATATTCAGGGATTTTGAAAACATATTTATTAATAATTCAAATCAAAGAAAAAATTGCGATGGAAATAATGAAATATTTATGAATTAATGACTACTGTGAAATGCTACATTTCAAAACTTGTGGATACAACTAAAATCAATTAGAGGAAACGTTTAGCTTTAAATGTATTCATCAGAAAAGAAGATGTTTTGAAAATCAAAAAGTCAAGAGTTCAATTTAAGGCCAGGCATGGTGGAATGGTTCACATCTGTAATCCCAGCACTTTGGGAGGCCAAGGCAGGAGGATTGCTTGAATCCAGGAGTTTGAGACCAGCCTGAGCAACGTAGCAAGATCCCATCTCTAAAATTTTTTTTTTTTTTTTTGAGACGGAGTCTTGCTCTGTTGCCCAGGCTGGAGTGCAGTGGCGCAGTCTTGGCTCACTGCAAGCTCTGCCTCCTGGGTTCACGCCATTCTCCTGCCTCAGCCTCCTGAGTAGCTGGGACTACAGGCATCCGCCACCGCACCCGGCTAATTTTTTGTATTTTTAGTAGAGACAGGGTTTTACCGTGGTCTCGATCTCCTGACCTTGTGATCCGCCCCCTCGGCCTCCCAAAGTGCTGGGATTACAGGCGTGAGACACCATGCCCGGCCAAACAAATTTCTTTAAAATTAGCTGGGCATGGTGGCATGCACCTGTAGTCCTAGCTACTCGGAAGATCCCTTGAGCCCAGGAGTTCGAGGCTATGTTTGCACCATTGCACTCTGGGCTGGATGACAGAGTGAGATGCTGTCTCTTTAAAAAAAAAAAAAATTCAACTTAAGAAGTTAGAAAAATAACAGAATATATAACCAAAGAAGGAAAAAAGATAAGGATAAAAATTAATGGACTACAAAACAAAAATAATATTAAAGAGACTCAGTAAAACCAAAACTGGTTCTCCGAAAAGACAAATAAAACAGACAAACCTCTGCAAAAATAAACAATGCTAGGAATGAAAAGAAGATGATAACCATGGATACAATAGAGACTTTGAAAAATCATGATAAAATACTATGAACAATTTATGACTATTTTACATTTATATGAAATGGATTATTTTCTAGAAAAATACAAATTACTAAAGAAACTTAAACCAATCTGAATATACCTGTAAGCATTAGAGTACTTGAATCAGTGGTCAAAAATATAACCTTCATTCCCTCAAGTTAATTAAGATAGGAGGCCCAGAGAGTTTTACTGAGAAGGTTTGTCCACCTTTAATGAGAAGATAAGCTTTCATGTACAAACGGTTCCAGTGAGCAGGGGGAAAAACACATCCAAACTCATTTAATGAGGTAGATTAGTAAAATGTTAAAGATGAAACCAGAACAGAACAGCACCACGTGGGGAAATTTTCAGCCAGTCTCACTTAGGAACAGAATTGCACAAATTCAAAATAAAATATTAGCAGATTAAACCTAGAAATGTATTTAAAAGTATAGCATGGCTGGGCATGGTGGCTCACGCCTGTAATCCCACACTTTGGGAGGTTGAAGAGGGTTGATCCCTTGAGGTCAGGAGTTGGAGACCAGCCTGGCCAACATGGCAAAACCCTGTCTCTACTAAAAATACAAAATTAGCTGGGCATAGTGGTGCATGCTTGTAGTCCTAGCTACTCGGGAGGCTGAGGCAGGAGAATCGCTTGAACCTGGGAGGCAGAGGTTGCAGTGAGCCAAGATCGCGCCTCTGCACTCCAGCCTGGGCAACAGAGCAACAACCTGTCTCACAAAAAAAAAAAAAAAAAAAAAAAAAAAGTATAACGTGACCAGGAAGGAAGGTGTTACCGCACAAACAAAAGGTTGATTCAACATCAGACAATCTATTAAAGAAATGTACCACTTCAGCAGATTAGTGGAGGAGACAACATGATTATCTCAAGAGATTAAAAAAAAGCATTTGCTATAAGGAAGGAGACCACTACTACTCCTGCTGCCCTCCTCCCCCCACCTTGCCTAGTTCACAAGACAGGAGTAAAGAGAGAAAGAAACACAAGTAAGATAAATAGCCAGACAACCTTGGCACCATCACCCGGCCCTAGAAGTTAAGCAAGGTAATAATAATAACATCAACCCCTGGTCTAAACTACCTGTGTTATCTGTAAATTCCAGACACTGTATGAAAAAAAGCATTGTAAAACTTGCTGTTCTGTTAGCTGATGCATGTAGCCCCCAGTCACGTTTCCCACGCTTGCTCGATTTATCACAACCCTTTCACGTGGACCCCTTAAAGTTGTAAGCCTTTAAAAAGGCCAAGTATTTCTTTCTTGGGGAGCTGGGCTCTTAAGACACGAGTCTGCCGACGCTCCTGGCCGAATAAAGACCTCTTCCTTCTTTAATCCGGTGTCTGAGGAGTTTTGTCCATGGCTCGTTCTGCTACAGCTATAATTCGATTAAATTTAGTTAAAAAACAGAACCCAAAACAAAGAAAACAAAACAAAAAGCAAACCACCCTGGTTTCCATGATTACCTCTGTTCTCTGCTCCTGTCCATTTCTTTCTTTCCTTGTCATACTGTATCTTTCCTGCTCTTCTTTTTCCTTTAGAAACTCACACGCTGTCATGGGTAGTGCCTTTGCCTTGTTCCCTCTGCATGGAATATTCTGGAATATTCTGTTCTCAGAGCTTCCCAGGGCTCCCTCTTGTCACTTAGGTATCAACACAGCTGTCATCTTCTGGGGCCTTGGTCAGACCCATCTTTAAATAATCAACCCTCTATTGCATGTTGCCCAGTTTTATTTCTCCCTGAACATTGATGACGAAGATTGCCTTGTTCATTTACATGTTTGCTTATTCAGGATCTCCCACTTCAAACGCGAGTGTCCAGGACAGTGGGACCTTGTCTCTCCACTGCCCAGAACAAAACCGGGCACATTTCAGGTGCCAAAAGAAAAGTTTGCTCCATTAACTGGTTCTGTTTCCTTGGCCATTATGGGGCCTTCTCAGGAACTTTTATAATGAGAGCAAATGAAACCGATTAATTTTTCAAATGTACTGAAATATTTGGGACTACATTTAACAGCAAAGTTGATAAGTTGCACTTTGTAGACACGAGTTTCAGATTCATTGATTTTGATTTTGCAGTTTCCTTTTGGTATTTTGGGATGAAAACAACCTTTAACCTTTTCATAATTTTACCAAACTCGTAAACTATGCCCTTTGCTTGTCATCTCTAATGGAAAACGGACCTGTTTGGGGCAATTATGCCATGTTTGTCTCTCCCTCTTTGTTTGTGCTTCCAATGATGGAATTTATTTCATTTTAAAAGTGCGGATTGTGTGAGGTTCTTCATTTGTTAGACCGCGCGGGTAGATAGAGACGACCTAACGGCTTCATGTTACCAGAGGTGCGCGGCTGCGCCACTTTCACAGGTGCCGGGAGGAGAGCGGCGCCCTCTAGTGCACATTTTGAGATCTGACGTTGAGATACCCGCAGCCAGGGCAGTTTCTCCAGTGCCCTCAGGGGCTGCATTGATGTTAGAATGCAAGTCAGGGACCACGTAGGCGTCCAGTTAATATTTGTCGAATGAATTAATGTCTAGAACCATGAGCTTTTCGGACTGCCCTAAAGAAGTGAGTCCGAAAAGCAGAGTCATAAAAATAAATGGTCCTGTTAGAGATGAAAGGAAGTTTGACAGCTGAGGTAGAGGAGAGAAGAAGGTGGAAGGAATGCAGTTAGAAATGGCGTTTCTCGGGCCGGGAGCGGTGGCTCACGCCTGTAATCCCAGAATTTTGGGAGGCCGAAGCGGGTGCATTACCTGAGATCGGGAGTTCGATACCAGCCTGACCAAAATGGAGACACCCCGTCTCTACTAAAATACCAAAAATGAGCCAGGCGTGGTGGCGGGCGCCTGTAATCCCAGCTACCCAGCTACTCAGGAGGCTGAGGCAGGAGAATTGCTTGAACCAAGGAGGTGGAGGTTTTAGTAAACCGAAATCGCGCCACTCCACTCCAGCCTGCGCAACACTGCAAGACTCCTTCTCAAAAAAAAAGTCACAAAAAAAAAGACCGGCGAGGAAAAAATTAAATAAATAAATAAATAAAAACATAAAAAGAAATGTGTTTCTTTCCTGGTTTAAAGACGAAATAAGAAGAAAACGTAGCGTAACTTTCTAACGAGAATTAGCCCAAACGCCAGCAGTGGAAGCTTGCTCACTAAGACCTACAATACCGAACAGGGTATGTATGCATCAATCAGGTGAGGCACCAACTCCCAGTGGACTGCAGGAGGAGAGAGGCCCCGTGGAGAGGCAGCGGGAAGCCGAAGACGCCAGCTGAAAAGCCCTGGTTGCTTTCATCTGTAAGTACATGTTTCAAATGTGTATGTTTACTGGGGAAATTTGAACGCCAATGGGATGCTTGATATTACAGAATTGTTAATTTTTTTTTTTTTTTTTTGAGACAGGGACTCACTCTGTCACCCAGGCTGGAGTGCAATGGCGTGATCTCTGCTCACTGCAACCTCCACCTCCCGGGTTCGAGCGATTCTCCTGCCTCAGCCTCCTGAGTAGTTGCTGTTACAGGTGCCCACCACCATGCTCGGCTAATTTTTGTATTTTTAGTGGAGACGGGGTTTCACCATGTTGGCCAGGCTGTTCTTGAACTCCTGAGGTCAGGTGATCCGCCCACCTCGGCCTCCCAAAGTGCTGGGATTACAGGTGTGAGCCACTGCGCCTGGCCAGGATTATTAATTTTTCTTAGTTATAATTATGTTGTACTTATGTAAATACGAGGACCCTTATCCTTCAGAGATATGTACTAAATGAAATGCTCTCTGGGATTTGCTTCAGAATCATCTGGGGTGTGGGTGAGAGTGGGGTAGAGGTGAAACAGCACTGACTCTGTGTTGATAATTTCAAAGGGGGGTGATAGGGAACGTTCATTACACTTTGCTCTACGATCATCATATGCTAGAACTTTCCCATGACAAGTTAATATATGTTTGTATATGATCTTTTTGTTCCTTTTGAAAATTTCTCTCCTCTCCTAAGAAAGCAAATGTGTTGCGGGGAGGAGAGGAAATGTTTTTGGTTGAAATGAAGTTTTGGTTTTGGGCTATTTCCTTTGGCCCAAGAGATCATGATGGCTGAGAAGGGGGAGGGGCTAAGAGCACTGCTTGCTTAATTTATATATGGGGTGATTTCAAAATAGTCCCCTCAATATTGAGGAAGGCATTAGCTGGGTGTGGTGGTGCGTGCTTGTAGTCTCAGCTACTTGGGATGCTGAGATGAGAGGATTGCTTGAGTTCAGAAGTTCGAGGCTGCGGTGAGCTATGATCACTTCACTGCACTCCAGCTTGGGCAACAGAGTGAGACCCTGTCTCTTTTCAAAAAAGAAAGATTGGGAAAGGCAAACTAATGAGATAATTGATCCAAATAACTTTTTGTGGTTGAATTGATGGGAGGATGAATCCACTTTTCTTTTATTCTTCTTTTTTCTTTTCTTCTTCACTGCCCCAGTCAGGGGACAACCTACTTTTCTATATTCACTAGAAAACATGAAAGATTTTCCAAATAATACTGAATAAATAGAATTGCATCAAACACCTCTTTGCTGTCCATTGGATAGTTGAGTATGAACCAACTGTTGTTAAAAAATAGACTTTATTTTTTAGAGCAGTTTTAGGTTCACAGCAAACTTGAGCAGAAAGTACAGCAATTTCTCATATACTCTGTGTCCCCACAAGCATCGCTTCCCCCACTATCAGAGTGGTACACTTCATACAATCGATGAATCTGCATTGACACATCATTATCACCCTAAGTTCATAGTTTCCATTAGGGCTCACTCTCGGTGTTGTATATTCTATGGGCTTGGACAAATGTATAATGACACGTATCCACTGTACAGTCTTTCCACTGCCCTAAAACTCCTCCATGCTCCACCTATTTATCCCTCCCTCTACCAAAACCCCTGGGAACCACTGATGCTTTTACTGTCTCCATGGTTTTGCCTTTTCCAGAATGTTCCAGAGTTGGAGTCATATGGTATGTAGCCTATTTGGACTGGCTCCTTTCACTTCATAATATGCATTTAAAATTCCCCCATGTCTTTTCACAGTTTGACATGTGCCAGCGTTTGACTCTCCAGAATGACAGTTCTAAATGGGGATGCTTTGATGGTCTTTGCTGTTGTTTTGAACTAAATGCTTTTAAAAGGAAAAATGATATAAATATTTTTTGAGCATTCCAGCTCTTTAAAATGACTGTTATCTTCACCTGATCTCTCAGTTGCTTGGATACTAAATTGGGGGTGCAGGTGGGGAATGCCCAGCTCATGCCAGCATTTCAGATGCTGATGCCCATCTGTAACAGAATCCTCTGAATTAAGGCTAAGTGACTGCTCTGCTGAATTTTTGAAAGTAATTTCTGTGTTTGCCTGAATTTGGAAAAATTCTGAGGGACACTAGAAATGGCTAGAGGTTGTATGAAGACATGCAGCATTAACTTCAACTTCCAGTGGAGACTGGTCATGGTTTCCAGGCAGGCGTGGAATCCTCTGGGTCTTCTTTCTGGAAAAGTGTGGGTGAGGGGCAGATAAGACAAGATTGACCATGCCTTGACAATTTAGAAGCTGGATGAGAGGTAACTGGGGGTTCCTTATGCCTCTCTTTCTTTCTTTCCCCTTCCTTCCTTCCTTCCTTCCTTTCTTTCTTTCTTTCTTTCTTTCTTTCTTTCTTTCTTTCTTTCTTTCTTTCTTTCTTTCTTTCTTTCTTTCTTTCTTTCTTTCTCTTTCTTTCTTTCTTTCCTTCTTTCTTTCCTTCTTTCTTTCTTTCCCTCTCTTTCTCCTTCCTTCCTTCCTTCCTTCCTTCCTTCCTTCCTTCCTTCCTTCCTTCCTTCCTTCCTTCCTTCCCTCCTTCCTTCCTTTTCCAGACAGAGTCTCACTGGATCACCCAGGCTGGATCTCACCTGACGGCAAGCTCCACCTCCCAGGTTCACACCATTCTCCTACCTCAGCCTCCCGAGTAGCTGGAACTACAGGCTCCCGCCACTATGCCCCGCTAATTTTTTTTTCTTCTATTTTTAGTAGAGATGGAGTTTCACCATGTTAGCCAGGATGGTCTCGATCTTCTGACCTCGTGATCCGCCCACCTCAGCCTCCCAAAGTGCTGGGATTACAGGTGTGAACCACCGCTCCCGGGCTCTTTCTTTCTTTTTAGAGACTGTGGTAAAATACACGTAACATAACATTTACCATCTGCTATGATTTGAATGCTTGTGTGCCCTCCAAAATTCATGTTGAAACTTAATCCCCAATGCAACAGTATTAAGAGGTGGGGACTTTAGGGGTGATTAAATCCTGAGGGCAAAGCCCTCATGAATGGGATTAGCAACCTTATGAAAGGGCTGGAGGGAACTAGCTAGGCTTCTTTTTGCTCTTCCATGTGAGGATGCAACAAGAAGGCGCCATCTTGGCAGCAGAGGGCAGCCCTCACCAGACACTGAATCTGTTGGTGCCTTGATCTTGGACTTCCCAGCCTTCAGAATTGGGAGAAAATACATTTCTGTTCTTTATAAATTACCCAGTCTCAGGTATTTTGTTACACAGCACAAGCAGACTCAGACATCATCGTAACCATGTTTGAGGGGACGGTTCTGTAGTGTTAAATATATTCATATTGTGGTGCAACCAATCTCCAGGACATTTTCATTTTGCAAAACTGAAATTCCACACCCATTAAACAACAATTCCCCACCCATTAAACAACAATTCCCCATTTCCCCTCTCCACAGGTCCTGGAAACTATCATTCTACTTTCTGTTTCTATGAATTTGACTACTGTAGATACCTCATATAAGTACAATCAATCAAGTGGTATTTTTTGTCTTGTGACTGGCTTATTTCACTTAGCATGATGTCCTCAAGGTTCATCCATGTTGTAGCATGTTGGGACTGGATTTCCTTCCCTTTAAGGTCTGCACAATATTGCACAATATTGCATTGCATGTATATACCATATTCTGTTTATCCATTCATCTGTCAATGGACATTTGGGTTGCCTCTACGTTTTGGCTATTGTGAATAATGACGGTGTGGATATGAATGTACAAATGTCTCTCGATATCCTTCTTTGAGTTCTTTTAGATGTATACCCGTCATTACACTCCTCAATCTCCAGCTGAAATACAATTAGTTTTGTGATTTGTTTCCTGCCATTGTGGTAGCCTACATGGTCAGTGCTCTGGAAGAGTCAAACCAGAGGGTTAAAATTCCTTGAATTTAACAAAGTCATACACGTTAAAAACTTGTGTGTGTGTGTGTGTGTGTGTGTGTGTGTTTGAGATGGGGTTTGTCCTTGTTGCCCAGGCTGGAGTGCAGTGATGCAATCTCGGCTCACTGCGACGTCCACCACCCGGGCTCAAGTGATCCTCCCACCTCAGCCTCCTGAATAGCTGAGATGACAGGCGTGTGCCACCACGACTAGCTAATTTCTTCCTTCCTTCCTTCGCTCCTTCCTTCCTCCCTCCCTCCCTCTCTCTTCTTTCTTTCTCTCTCTCTTTCTTTCTTTTTCTTTCCTTCTTTCTTTCTTTCTCTTTCTTTCTTTCTTTTCTTTCTTTCTTTTTCTTTCTTTCTTCTTCTTTCTCTCTTCTTTCTTTCTCTCTTCTTTTCTTTCTTTCTTTCTTTTCTTTCCTTCTTTCTTTCTCTTTCTCTTTCTTTCTTTCTTTCTTCTCTCTTTCTCTTTCTTTTCTTTTTTCTTTCTTTCTTCTTTTTATTGTACAGATGGGGTTTCAACATGTTGCCCAGGCTAGTCTGGCACTCCTGGACTCAAGTGATCTGCCTGTCTTGGTCTCCCCCCAAAAAATTTGGTTTTTGAATTGAGTAATGGCTCTTCAGTTGTTAGTTGTATAGCATTTAAGTTTGAGGTATTTGAAAATGGATGAAATAGAAAATCAAGCAGTATTTCTCTCAAATGCAATGAGCCAATATTTTTTCCACATTCTCCAGCATATAGATGCAGAGATGAGGCTAAATAACATGGAGAGCCTTTCCCATCTGGTAGATCTTTATCTATCTATCTATCTATCTATCTATCTATCTATCTATCTATCTATCTATCTATCTATCATCTATCTATCTATCTATCTATAGAATGCTTGCGTGCCCTCCAAAATTCATGTTGAAACTTAATCCCCAATGCAACAGTATTAAGAGGTGGGGACTTTAGGAGGTGATTAAGTCCTGAGGGCAAAGCCCTCATGAATGGGATTAGCAACCTTACGAAAGGGCTGGAGGGAACTAGCTAGGCTTCTTTTTGCTCTTCCATGTGAGGACACAACAAGAAGGCGCCATCTTGGAAGCAGAGGGCAGCCCTCACCAGAGACTGAATCTGTTGGCGCCTTGATCTTGGACTTCCCAGCCTTCAGAATTAGGAGAAAATACATTTCTGTTCTTTATAAATTACCCAGTCTCAGGTATATGTACACACACCCACACACACACACACATATATATATATAGAGAGAGAGATGGAGTCTGGCTCTGTCACCCAGGCTGGAATGTGGAATGCAGTGGCATGATCTCTACTCACTGCAGCCTTCACCTCCCGGGTTCAAACGATTCTCCTGCCTCAGTCTCCTGAGTAGCTGGGACTACAGGTGCTCACCATCACGCCCAGCAATTTTTTTTTTTTTTTTTGTATTTTTAGTAGAGATGGCATTTCACCATGTTGGCCAGGCTGGTCTTGAACTCCTGACCTAGGCCGCCCACTTTGGCCTCCCAAAGTACTGGGATTACAGGCATGAGCCACCTTGCCTGGCCTCGTAGCAATATGAATTGAAGTTAAGTGATTAATTTTGGCCACACCTATTCAATGGGAAGGCAGGGAACCTCTTTTTTGGGAAAAATAAACCTGCTTACTGTTTTCCAGAAATATAGCTTATAGTATCTTGCCAAGAACACAGTTCTTGCCAATCTTACCCAGAGGCACAGATGTTGTGAAAGGAGTCAATGTTATCTGTTTTGGATAACCTTGAATACCTTATGTGTAAAATGATTTTGCATGTTTAAATGTGTAGGACTTTTTGATATGGAGTTATTCTTCATGTATTCTGCATATTATGGTATATATGGTGAATCCCAATCTTATAAAAGAGAAAGGAAAATCAGCACTGCTGGTAGCACTTGAAATTCAATAGGTGTGGAGATTATTATTAGTAACAAAGTGATTAAAATAAGAGGACTCAATTTGGAAAATTTGAGACGTGAAGCCTTACTGGTTAAAAAGAAATCAATAGATACAAGGTCACTAATTTAGTACTTCCATTTTCGTATCTTTTGAAAAAGAGGCCCCCCTCAAGTTCTATAAGCTTCAAGCTCCAGAAATCCTGGATCTGCCCCCGGTGATGGCTCGGCCCCTTCACTTGCTGGGAGGAGAAGGTAGTTTTATCAATAGAACATTCCCTTTGCCATGTTGAATGCCACTTGATTGTCTCCCCAAGGACAGACCCTTCTCCTCCTCAATTTCAAGGGGTGTGTGTGTGTGTGTGTGTGTGTGTGTGTGTGTGGGTGAGGGGGAATTATGCAGTCATTGTCCGCTGTGTCTCATTCTAAAGCAGCTGGGGCTTAAGCACAGGCACAGGTGTCTCTGAAATAGTTGTGCGCTGGGGCCTCCTCCTGCCCCGTCAGGGAGAACGTGGTGGTGGTTGGGGGAGGAACCGTTATGGTGGCAATGTGTGTGTGTGTATGGCTCACACCGATCCCTGACTTTGTAGTGTCTGCCTAAAGTACTCGGCATCTTTGGTGACTCCTCATGTTGCTGATTTGTTCCCTGGGGGCTATACCCTCTGCCTTTCCCAACCATGGTGTCTCTCTGCCCTTCCCGCCAGGTGTGTGGGCCCACTCTGCCCTTCGCTGGGCAAATCCTCCTAGTGGGGGGCCACACCTGAGGCAGGAAGGGCTCTCAGCCCTGCAGCATGGGCTGCATCAGTGCCCAGCAGGGCTCCCAACTCTCACCACCTGGCTGCCTGTCAGGTGACCTGATGCTGCAGCTGCACGCTCTTGATGCTAATGGGGCCAATCTTCCATCCTCCATCCACCACAACTTATGTATCCCGCTGTCCCATGTTCCTGTAGGGCTGATGAGAACTTCTCCAGGCCAAGCAGTGGTAAGTGGTGTCAACAGCTCCATGCATATTGGGGCGCCCAGGTCACATGAGGGTGCTGACACGGCCTTGAATGCCTTTCACCAGAGGCCTGACCAGTGTGGAGGTCAGGAAAGAAGAAGAGACTTTAGAAGTGGGAGGCCTTGCCTTGTGTTCCTCAGAACCAGGACACTTGGTCCTCACCAGGGTGAGGCTGGGCAGAGTGCACCCTCCAGCCACCTGTACCTCCACAGCCCTGCAGGCCGAGAGATGAAAGATAAACTACGGATGACACCCACTTTGGAGTCAGGAGGCCTGAGACTCTCCCCCAGCTGGTTCCTTCATGAACTTGGGGAAGTCACTTCCTTCCTGGGGGCTACAGTTTCTTCACTGAAGAATGAGGAGGTTGGATGGGAAGTCACTACTTCCAAAGTTTTTTTTTAATGAAAGTAAAATCTTATTTTTTCAAAATGTCACCGGGAAGACCCATGGATCACCCCAGGAGTGTTTCAGCTGCAGCATGGGATGGGTCTCCCTCTCCCCAGCAACCTTCTTTCCTGGGCCCGCCCCTTGGGTGTCCGGGGGCGCCCACCAGAACCTGCAGAAAACATTTGGAACCCACTGGACTTGCTTGCAGGTCCCATAGAATCCCACCCTCCAGGATTCTCTAAGGAATTCAGAGGTTCCCCTCCGACCCCCAACCACACTCTCCACAGACACATGCACAGAAACATAAGCACTGCGCACAGCTGTGTGCACACACAGGGACTTTCAGAGGCGTGATTCAGAAGCCACACTGGGCAAAGTGCCCTCCTGCTGTTTGTGTTCACTCACGCACCCCTTGGCTGCCTTCCTCCTGTCTTCTTTATTTGCTGCTGTCACTCCCACCTCCTGTGGAGTAAACCAGATGGCCGCACCTGCCCAAGGAAGTGTCTACAGAGGGAACGGCAAAGTACATTCCAGCCAAGGTAGAAATCACTGGCAGGCAAGCTCTCAGGGCCAGGGCACTGGGGCTTTGGAGGCCTGGCCTGGGTGCCTACCCAAACCCTTGTCCTCTCAGATACATCCCTAGACCCCTTCCTGAGCAACCTGGAAAGGACCCCCAGGCCCATTTTCTGCACATTCCTCAGCTCCACAGAGAGAGGAAAGTACTCTACCTCCTCCAGTTGCTGCCCAGGCTGCCAGCTAGGAGGGGCTGTGGCTTCTGCCTTCCCTTCCCCAGTGCAGCCAGGCTTGACCTTTCAGAAAATCCTTAAAGATGGGAAGGACTCCTAAGGGTGGTGTAGAATAGCCAGGCCCAGCCCCTGGGCCTACATAAAGCAGTTGTTGGGAGGCAGAGGGTGGGATGCCTGGTGAATGGGGGGCTGGTGCTCAGTGCAGTCAGAGAAGGCAGCGTTCTTACCCAGCTGCTCTCAGAGTAAAGGCACTTGCCCTCTGCAGGCTGCCCTAGAAGCTGAAGGAAAGCAGCTGAGTCTAAAGTGAAGGTTTGGGGACCTTAATATCTGATGTAGTTTGAATATTTGTCCCTGCCCAAATCTCGTGTTGAATGAAATGTAATCCGCAGTGTTGGAGGTGCCTGGTGGGAGGTGTTTGGGCTATGGGGGCAGATCCCTCATGAATGGCTTGGACCATCCTCTTGGTGATGAGTGAGCTCTCACTCTGAGTTCACACGAGATCTGGTCATTTAAAAGTGTGTGGCACCTTGTACCTCACCAACCCCCCTCCTCTCCCTCTTTCTCTCTCTGTCTCACGCTGAAGGAGACAAAGAACAGTGAGATTCTCCCTTGCAGCCTCCAGAAGGAACCTGCCCTGTGGACACCTTGATTTTAGCCCTGTAGGTTCATTTCAGACTCCGGACTTCCAGAACGCTAAGAGAGTAAGTCTGTGTTGTTGAAGCCACTGTCTGTGGCGGTTTATTATGCAGCAATGGGGAACAAATACACCTGGCATGTCTTGGGGCAAAGCCTGGGGACAGAGGAGGGGACTGAGCTGGATGCCCATACCCCGAAGCACGAACGGAAGTGACCAGCAGCTAACACTCGAAGAGGCTTACTAGTTCTCAAAAGAGGTATGACGTGAAAGCCATAGTGAGGAGCAAGGGGAGATACTAACTCCAACCGAATTTTTTTTTGGAGACAGGGTCTTCCTTGGTCACCCAGGCTGGAGTGCAGTGGTACAATCACGGCTCACTGCAGCCTCGACCTCCTGGGCTCAAGTGATCCTCCTGCCTCAGTCTCCAGAGCAGCTGGGACCACAGGTGTGCACCACCACGTCCTGCCCCCAACCCCATTTTCTGTCCCTGAGGTGCATGGGGTATGATATAATAAACAGTCCCCACTGGAGAGAGATTATTTAATCCTCACCCTACTCCACAAGACCATTATCGTTATGGTCTTCCTTCTACAGATCAGGAACCTGAAGCACTTGGGGGAGGAGGTCACTTGCTCAAGTTCAGGCAGTTAGGAAGGGCAAAGCGGGGGTTTGAACCGTGCCTGCACCTGTGAAGTTTAGGAACCATCATCGCATTCCCCCAGGGGAAAAGTCTAGGATCCGAGTTCCAGCTTCTCCATCTGAGGCAGCAGTCCCCAGGTGCTGGCAGCAACGTGCGGCTGCTGGGGTAGGAGGCAGGTGCCTGCAGAGACCATGCCTTCCCCTTGGCGCAGGTGCAGTGGGCAGCCTGCACTTTGCTGCTCTTGTGTACGACTCCTTGGGGTTCTGTTCCGGAGACAGAGCTCAGTGAACTCACAAGACGGTCACTTTCTTCTGCTGAGCCCCTGAGTTTATTTGATGAAATCCAGAACTGAAGTTCCTGGAATAAATCATCTTACCACCAGTGTTTTGAATTAATGAACTCAAATGTCATTTCCTCCCACCCAAACGTTTCTCTTTAGACATACAAGGATGAAGATGAAGAGAAAAAGTCAGGTCATGCGCTGAGCTGTGGTGCCGATCACATTCTGCGTCTGGGGTGCCTGTTCAAATGTCCTACTTGGACGAGTTATTTGTGGGGCATAAGCAGAGAACCCAGACACAGATGACTTGGGAGGGAGCTCAGGATGGTGCAGTTTCCCCAGACACTCCTGGCTGTGCCATTGCTCTGCCCATTGGGAACAGTTTATAGGATTCTCAGATAAGAACCATATCTGCAGAGAAGCCAAAAAGGAGATATGACCCTTTGTCCCTTGGTTCCAATTTCCTCAGGGGATTGGGCTACTCTAAAATTTTCTTGAAGTGAACAAGTCTTGAGATACATTTTTTTTTGAGATGGGGATCTTACTCTGTTGCCCAGACTGGAGTGCAGTGGCGCAAACACAGCTCACTGCAACCTCAACCTCCTCAGCTCAAGTGATCCTCCCACCTCAGCCTCCCGAGTAGCTGGGACTACAGGTGTGCACCACTATACCCAGCTAGTTTTTTATTTTTTGTAGAGATGGGGTCTTGGTATTATGCTCAGGCTGGTCTGGAACTCCAGAGTTCAAACAATTTTCCCACCTTGGCCTCCCAAAGAGTTGGAATTACAGGCGTGAGCCACTGTGCCGGGTCATGAATATTTTTTTAAATGACATGCATTCCAAAACAGTTTCACAGGGCTATCAGGAAAAGAAGAAAAGTAGGCAACTATTTTGTATACTGCTTATAAAAAAATACTGTTGATTTTCTTTCTTAGGTGTAATTAACTTTTGAGTGGGAAAGCTTCTATTCCCACTTTGAATATTCTATTCAAAGTCGAGGACAGTCAAGTACCTCACGTTCTAGAGAGAACAGTCCTCTTGGCAGTTATTAAAAAGAGACAGACCAACTCTTTCACCCCACTCTCCCTTCATCGGCCCACACTCAATACCAATACCAGTCTGGAGTGCATACTTGGAAGACTTGGAGGGGGAGAGGCAGTGAGAGGGAGGGGCTGTTGGAACGTTGTGCTGTGGGGAAGAGGGGCTTTGCCTGGGTGCTGGGGAGACTCCAGCTCCCGCTTCAGCCCTGTATCTGGGCTTGCTCCATGGTGGTGCTGAGGCCCTTCTGTGCCTGTGAAGCTGGACTATGAGAATTTTGTCTTTCTTGTGACTCCCTTTTCCAAAGATCTTGAAGTTCAACAGGACCCACAAGTCCTAGAACATTTAAAAAGCATAAGTAAATCCCCCTCCTGCTCCCACCTGGAGAACTTAGAATCTTCATATCAACTCCTGGAGGCAATGGTCTTCAGATCTGCTTGGCTGTGGCCAAACTACAGGGTGTCACAGGGAAACATAGTCTGGTGGGAGGGGCAGGTGACAACAGCAGAAGGCAGGAAAGAGAAAGACTTCTTGGTGATATCTTCCATGGTGAGTGTACAGTTTCCATATTCTCCAGCTATGAACTTGAACTCAATGGGAGAAATCTCCCAATAAGATGTGATGTGGGTGGTGGCCTAGTAGGAGTGGGTTGGTTGCTGTGAACTGAGACTCTCCTGTCTTAACATTGGAGAAATGGAGACTTGAAGAGGTGAAGCAAATTTCCCTAGGTGACTTGGGAGTGTTGGGTTGTGGGGAGTTGGGTTTGAACTTGGACATTCAGATTTGAATACACGCGCTCATAGAGGGGTAGAGAAGGCTCTAGGACATGAGAGTCAATTACTCAGCAGAGAAGGGAAAGGGAGAAGATTTCACACATTCCTGCTCTTCTGAGTTGATTTCAATCCTATCTGGGTAGTAGACATCATTATGGTTAATATTTGCCTCTGATTGGTTGTCCTTGTTTTGATTCCCCCTGAATTAAGGATTCAAGGGCAAGTAGTTTATTTGAGAGTGGATCCTGAGAAATCCTGGTGGGGGAGTGGGAAAGTGAGAAAGAGAGGAGGCCACTAGAGGATGACTGGAAACTCATTTCCACTTTGGGCCACTGGAGCTTGATCCTGCTGGGGAACCCTGGCATGTGCATCTCAGATGCCAACCATGGAGCAAGAACACTGGGGTGTTCTTTCCATCTGGCCTTGGTTGCAGCATCTCCCAGGGGCGTTGTGTCCCTGGTGCTCTGGTTGGTGGAGAGTCATAGGTGCTCTTGTTAAGCGTGTGTGTGCATGTAGAGGAGAGTGCTTGGGAGGGATGGGGGGTGGCATCAAGGGCATCTGCAAACCTTGGTGGCTGGAAGATGGCCAGGTGGCTGCCTGTGTGTAGCTCGTGTTGTGAAACATCTTTCTGTGCCCACTTATTTGTGCTCGACCCTGGGCCACAAGTTTCTGGATAGTTACAGGGAGAGGTTCCAGCCACCCTGTTGCGTGCCTCAGCCCCATCCAACCCCTGATGTTTATTGTGGACCAGGCTGTAGACAGATCTTCATCAGTTGCCCCTGTGAGTCTTCTGTGCAGACACCTGCCTGTGGAGGAGTTGGTCTCTGGTTACCGTTTCAAGTCTCCGCTGTGGCCACAGCTTTCTTATCTCTCACTTTGGGGATCTCAGGAAACGAGATACCAGGAAGTGTCTGCTATACAAAATCATATTTGCTCAAGGCACCTGCATATCTCAGCTCATGTTTCTTAATCATTTTTCTAATTCTAAAAAGTCCATTACAAAACTTCAATAGGAACACAGTTCTAGCATTTGGGATTGGAGGAAGAAGTGTATTCAGCATTCTACCTTCTTCCTGACTCTGTGAGCTTAGGTCTGCTTCCACTTTAAATCTCTCTCATTGCAGGCCAAAGAGGAGTGGCCTTTCAGTGGCCCTCGTGGAGTGGTAGGATGCTGAGCTGGGCTCTCTGCCACATTGTTCAGTTCCCACACCAGCCTGGTAGGTCGGGGTAGTCACTTCCGTGTGAGAGATGAGGAAGTCGAAGGAGAAAGCTAGAGTGAGCCAGAACTGAGGGCTGATCACAAATTGGATGAGTAACTGAGATAACTAGGATGGCCCCTAGCTAAGGCTGCAGGCAGTACCCCAAGGAGACAGCCACCTTTTTGTTACAATTTTCCAGGGTGGGATAGAGCTTAGGAGGATGATGTGTCTGTCCCTAGGACTGTAGGTTGTTCTGGAGAAAAATAAGATGTTAAGGACTTTTTCTTTGTGCATATGCCTCAGGTAGATATCATGTGGGCCTAGGCAATAGGACCTAGGAGGGAGACTCCCCTGCCCCCAGGCCTGCTGCTCCTACTCATGAGGCTGAAGGGTCCCACCCCAACTAACCACAGTCAGACACACTCTTCCTAACACACCTTCCTCCTGACCCCCTAGCTTCCCTCTTTGTCACTGAAGTCATAGACTTTTTGTTTGTTTGAAGAATTGTCAACCTAAATAATGAACGGAAGTGATTCTCCAAAGATGATGAGTTTATTTGGAAATGAGCAGCGTGATAGTGATGCGGAGTGCCCGTGCCATGGCAGCCATGGGCGCATCCAGGAGGCTGAGGCAAGGGGAAGCTTTTAAGGGCACAAGGAAGACTGGGCGCGGTGACTCAGGCCTGTGATCCCAGCACTTTGTGAGGCTGAGCCGGGTGGATCACTTGAGGTTGGGAGTTCGAGACCAGCCTGACAAACATGGTGAAACCCCATCTCTACTGAAAATACAAAAAATTAGCCGGGCATGATGGCGCATGCCTATAATCCCAACTACTTGGGAGGCTGAGGCAGGAGAGTTGCTTGAACTTGGGAGGCAGAGGTTGCAGTGAGCCCAGATCACACCATTGCATTCTAGCCTGGTCAACAAGAGCGAAACTCGGTCTCAAAAAAATAAAGGCAAAAGGAGGAGTGCACAGGAGTTGTTGAGTTGTTTTTGAACAAAGAGAACATTGGTTACTGGGGCACAGGAGTTGAGGTCACTTTCTTAGTGGAGACGGCATGTGAGGCGAGAGTGCTCCAACACCAGGCTGGCCGTCCAATGACTCCTGTGGCAGGTTGCAGTTTGGAAAACCCTTGGAAAAAGTCCTTATTACAGGCATATGTACATCACAGCCTTCAGAGAGTCTTTGTAATAGTTCTTTTTTCTTTTCTTTTCTTTTTAGAAATAGGGTCTTGCCTCATCGCCCAGGCTGGAGTGCAGCGATGTGATCATAGTTTACTGCAGCCTGGGCTCAACTCCTGGGCTCAAGTGATCCTCCTGCCTCAGCCTCGCAAGTAGCTGGGACCATAGGTGTGAGCCACTGTGTTTGGCTGTAATCGTTCTTATTGTAGGCGCAGGTGCATGAGGACCCTCCCTTCTTAGGCTCCTGACTCTACTTTGCTTGGGTTTGACACAAGTGACTCCATCTTGAAATGGACAACTGGCACAGAATAGAGCATTTCAAGGGTAGTTTAGATGACAACTTAAAAAAAAGGTAAAGAAAAATTAAAGAAAAAATTAAAGGTAAGGAAATATTTAGACTTTCTAGTAACTTCAGGAAGGAAGGGGAACATGAAACCAAGAAAGAGAAGTGGTTATCAGAAACTAAACTGCACGAGGCTTGTGAGGTTTCCCATGTTCCTCCTGGAACTTCCTCCCAGTCTCTATTCTGCTGTCTGCTCTGGGAAAGGGCCCCTCTCCTTTCATGGCCTAGAAAGCATGGCACTGAGCTGTTCTTTGGGCTGAGGTGGGTATCTGGGGTACTGGTGGGGACAACCAGGCCCTGCCTTCCTGGGTACCCCTTGCTGCTTGTCACCAGGCCCTGCCCTCCATACTGTGAGGGATTGAAGGATTGACTCCTATTCTTTCCTGTCCTCCATTCATACCCATGCTATTGTTCATCTTGGGTGGACTGTATTTCCCTGCCCGTTGAATTTGGGTTTGGTCTTGTGACTTGCTTTGGCCACTGGGATGGGGCAAAGTGAGAGGGTTCCCAGTTTCAGCCCACCTCTTGTAAGACTCTGCAGGCTTCTGCTGGCCTCCTGGGCTTCTGCCCTTGCCTGGGAGCTTTCCCTGGGTGGCTTTGGTTCCTTCTACTTGGTACCTGAAATGAAGACACATGGGACAAAGCCACTCCAGCTGACCTAAAGATGAACAAGATGAAGCCAGTGGACCCACAGATGACTGAGAAATGTGTTTATTGCTGTATCTGTGCCATGTCGATTTTTGTGGTTGTTTGCTGTATGTCACTATTTTGGCACTAGCTATATATTCCCTTTTCCTTCTTCTCTGTACTCTAGTCTGAATTAATGCCTCTTTGTTTTGTCTCATTTGCCATTGCTTTTCACTTTATTACAAAAGCATTGCAATTTATACATTGAAGCAAAAAAGAAGGGTGGAATCCCCAAAATTCCACACCCTTCTGTGAATACACTGGTGTCTAGACTGTTGGAATATATTCATTTAGTTTCTCCTCCTAGGTACATTTAAAAAATGAATCAATTCTTTTTTTTTTTTAAAGCAAATTGTTTCATTTAACAATACATGGTAAATGCACTTGGTGTTAGTGCTGTCCTCAGAGTTCTGTGGCGCTTTTTACAGTCTTCCTTTTAGCACCCTCCTAAAGATGTTGAAGGAGGCAGGTGGTGGGGTCACCTGACTCCTTCACCGGGAGCATCCTCACATCCATCTCTTTCACACATTGGGGTTTCACATGTGTGCTTATTTGCAAAACAGGGCTCTGCTGCAAAAATCACCAGTTGAAAATCATCATCTAAAAACTCCTTTTTATGTGTTTTAATTATATACCATGTAACATTATAACCAATCCCTTAATTGAAAATTTAGGTTGTTTGGGGTTTTATAATTAAAATCACATGCTTATGGCGTATATTTGTATATACTGTTAATTATTTCCTTACCATAAATTATTAGAAGTGGACATATAATTTCTACAAGTGTAGGTATAAAATCCTGGCAGTAGAATTCCTAAAAATGGAAAGCATATGTACATTTAAAGGCTGCTAAATTGCCAAAATACCTTCCCCAAACCTTATCAGTTACTCTTCCACTGGCAGTGATGCCGGGTAGAACCTCTGACTGTCAAATGAACGTTTGGATCTTGTGGTTTGAAATTACTGTTCTTTACTAATTAAATAAGACTATTTCTTCATATAGTTATTACCATTTGCATATCTTGTTTTGTGAATTTTTTGTTTATGTGCTTTGAGCATTTTTTTTGACTAGGATGTCATCTTTTTCTCACTGATTTATAATACCACTTATATTGCTTTATTAGAAAGAATGCTGGATTATAATTTGATGTATAAAGATGGTCTGTCTGGCATTACAGATTAGTAGAGAGTAAAGGATGAAATATTCAATAAACAATGATAGAACGATTAATTATTTATATGAAAAAATAAAATTACATATATAGTTTTTTAAATTATAAGTTTTATAATTATAAATTACAAAAAACAAGAACACTCTGTCGCTCAGGCTGGAGTGCAGTGGTGTGGTCTCGGCTCACTGCAACTTCCACCTCCCAGGTTCAAGTGATTCTCCTGGCTCAGCCTCTCGAGTAACTGGTAGGTGCGCCCCACCATGCCCCACTAATTTTTTGTATAGAGATGAGGTTTCACCCTGTTGGCCAGGCTGATCCCGAATTTCTACCTCAAGTGATTCACTTACCTTGGCCTTCCAAATTGCTTGGATTACATGTGTGAGCCACCGGGTCCAGCCAGAAAATTACATTTTTATCTCTCTATATTCACAAAAATATTCCACTGTGAAAAAAAAATGAAGCTTACAGAAGAAATATGAAGAAGATTTTCAGTTTTTAAGGTACACACAAAAAGCACAAATCATAAGAGAAAATATTGATAATTTTGACCAGATCAAAGTTCTGTCTAACAGAAGACATTATAAACTACATAAAATACAAGCCAGAGACTTTGGAAAGAGTGGCTTTGGAAAGACCTGCAATACATAAAAGAGTAAATTATTAGTACAGATGCTCCTTGATTTACGAAGGGATTATGTCCTGATAAACTCATTGTAAGTTGAAAATATAAATTGAAAAGGCATTTACTATATCTAACCTATGGAACATCATAGCTTAGCCTAGCCTACCTTAAACATGCTCAGAACAGCCACCCACCCGAGACTATAGTTGAGCAATAGTCATCTAACACAAAGCCTATTTTATAATAAAGTATTGAAAAATCTCATGGAATTTATTGAATACTGTGGGGCATTATGAGAAAGTATTGTGCCACGTATTGCTAGCCTGGAAAAAGATAAAAATTCAAAATGCAAAGTACAGTTTCTACTAAATACATATCACTTTCTACTATTGTAAAGCTGAAAAATTGTAAGTCAAACAATCCTAAGTGTAAGTCAGGGGTTATCTGTACATAGAACATAGAAAAATGGGAGCGGTGGCTCACACCTATAATCCCAGCACTCTGGGAGACCGAGGTGGGAGGATTGCTTGAGCTCAGGAGTTTGAGATCATCCTGGGCAACATGGGAAAAGCCCATCTTACAAAAAAAAATACAAAAATTAGCTGGGCATGATGGTGCAAGCCTGTAATCCCAGCTACCTGGGAGATTGAGTTGAGAGGATCACCTGAGCCCGAGAGACTGAGGCTGCAATGATCCGAGATTGCACTTCTGCACCCTAGCCTGGGCAACAGAATGAGATGTTGTCTCAAAAATAAAAAATAAGAACATGTAAAAATGTGGAATATAAAATATAGGATATAAAAAACATACAGCATATCAAATGCCTATAACTTAATAGGGAATGTGCAGACAACCCAATAAAAAATTGGGCAAAGGATATGAATAGGCAAGACACAGAAGAAGAACATGACTGGCCAATAAACATTTAAAGGATGCTCAGCCTCACAGCTAATCAAACAACCTGATACCATCTCACACCCACCAGTCTGGCAATAAAAGTCTGATAATACCAACTATTGGTGAGGACGTAGAGAAATGATAATTATCAACCACTGTCAAACAGAAATGTAAGTTTTTATAAACAGGAGAACAATGTGATGATATCCAGTGAATTTTAAAATGTGCATTCCCTAAGGCAAAGAAATTTAACTTTACAGCATAGACTCCAGGAGAACTCTCACATGTAGTTGCGTTAATTGCAACCTTATTTGTAGTAGCAAAAATTGGAAGCAGCCTGTAGATTCGTCACTGGAAGGGTATATAAGGGGCTACAGCTGTATCTGAAATATTTTCACTTAAAAAATCTGGAGCAAAAATGACAAACTGTTTAGATTTAACGAACTGGGTGTTGAGTACATGGGTTATTTTCTATGCTTGTTCACACCCTGTAATATCTTGTTTTAAAAAGATGATATCGTATTAGGAACCCAGGAATACCCCAATCCAGCTCGAGACCACAGTCAATCCTCCTTATTTTGTCTAGGCTGACCCTGGGGCTGGAATCTGTGGCACCTTCAAAAAGAGTGATGTGGAGGGTAGAAAGAAGGGTCACCTGTGGCAGGAATCACAGAGCAGTAAGGAAAATGGCCATAGGAAAGTCTCATTTGTTTTATGACAATTTTGAGATATGATTCACGTGCCACAAAATTCAACCATTTAAAGTGTACAAGTCAATGGTTTTTAGTATATTTACAGATATGTGCAACCCAGCGCCACAGTCTGCCTAATGACATTTCTATCGCCTTATATAGAAACCCCATACTTTAAGGATCACTCTTCATCCCATCTCCTCCCAGCTCTAAGTAACCACTCATCTACTTTCTGTCTCTATTTGATGTAACTGGAATCATATAATAGGTGGCCTAATGTTTTCAAGGTTCATCCATGTTGGATCATGTATCAGTACTTCATCCCTTTTTAGGGCTGAATAATATCCTCTTGTATGGAAATACTGCATTTTGTTTATCCATTTATCAGTTGATGTTGAGTTGTTTCCACTTTTTGCTTACTATAAATAATGCTGCTACAAACATGCAAGTACTAGTTTTTGAGTAGACATGTTTTCCTTTCTTTTGGGTAAATATCTAGGAATGTCATTGCTGGATCATTTGATTATGTTTCACCACGTGAGGAACTGCTAGACTGTTTTCCAAAGTGACTACACAATTTTACATTCCCACCAGCGATGTATGAAGGTTCCAATTTCTCCACATTCTCACCTCTTCCACATTCTCCTCATCCTCACTCTCTTGTTATCTGACTTTTTGATTATAGCCATTCTTGTGGGTCTGAAGTCGTGTTCTCTTTTGGTTTTGATTTGCATTTCCTTTATGACTAATGATGTTACACATCTTTTCATGTGCTTTTTGGCTATTTGTGTGACTTCTTTGGAGAAATGACTATCCATATCATTTTCCCAAGCTAATTTATAGATTCAGTGCCATCCCCATCAAGCTACCAATGACTTTCTTCACAGAATTGAAAAAAACTACTTTAAAATTCATATGGAACGAAAAAAGAGCCCACATTGCCAAGACAATACTAAGCCAAAAGAACAAAGCTGGAGGCATCACACTATGTGACTTCAAACTATACTACAAAGCTACAGTAACCAAAAGAGCATGGTACTGGTACTAAAACAGAGATATAGACCAATGGAACAGAACAGAGCCCTCAGAAATAATACCACACATCTACAACCATCTGATCTTTGACAAACCTGACATAAACAAGAAATGGGGAAAGGATTCCCTACTTAATAAATAGTACTGGGAAAACTGGCTAGCCATACGTAGAAAGCTGAAACTGGATCCCTTCCTTACACCTTATACTAAAATTAATTCAAGATGGATTAAAGACTTAAATGTGAGACCTAAAACCATAAAAAGCCTAGAAGAAAACCTAGGCAATACCACTCAGGACATAGGCATGGGCAAGGACTTCATGTCTAAAACACCAAAAGCAATGGCAACAAAAGCCAAAATTGACAAATGGGATCTAATTAAACTAAAGAGCTTCTGCACAGCAAAAGAAACTATCATCAGAGTGAACAGGCAACCTACAGAATGGGAGAAAATTTTTGCAATCTACTCATCTAACAAAGGGCTAATATCCAGAATCTACAAAGAACTCAAACAAACTTACAAGAAAAAAACAACCCCATCCAAAAGTGGGCAAAGGATATGAACAGACACTTCTCAAAAGAAGACATTTATGCAGCCAACAGACACATGAAAAAATGCTCATCATCACTGGCCATCAGAGAAATGCAAATCAAAACCACAGTGAGATACCATCTCACACCAGTTAGAATGGTGATCATTAAAAAGTCAGGAAACAACAGGTGCTGGAGAGGATGTGGAGAAATAGGAACACTTTTACATTGTTGGTGAGACTGTAAACTAGTTCAACCACTGTGGAAGACAGTATGGCGATTCCTCAAGGATCTAGAATTAGAAATACCATTTGACCCAACAATTCCATTACTGGGTATATACCCAAAGGATTATAAATCATGCTGCTATAAAGACACATGCACACATATGTTTACTGCGGCACTATTCACAATAGCAAAGACTTGGAACCAATCCAAATGTCCATCAATGATAGACTGGATTAAGAAAAAGTGGCACATATACACCATAGAATACTATGCAGCCATAAAAAAGGATGAGTTCATGTCCTTTGTAGGGACATGGATGAAACTGTAAATCATCATTCTCAGCAAACTATCGCAAGGATAGAAAACCAAACACCACATGTTCTCATTCATCAGTGGGAATTGAACAGTGAGAACACTTGGACACAGGAAGGGTAACATCACACACCAGGGTCTGTCGTGGGGTGGGGGGAGGGGGGAGGGATAGCATTAGGAGATATACCTAATGTAAATGACGAGTTAATGGGTGCAGCACACCAACATGGCACTTGTATACATATGTAACAAACCTGCACGTTGTGCACATGGACCCTAGAACTTAAAGTATAATAATAAAAAAAATTGGGTAATTTGCCTTTTTATTATTGAGTCATAACATTTCTTTATATAGTCTAGTTAGACACAAGTCCCTTATGAGATATGTGATTTTCAAATGTTTCTCCCATTCCATGGGTTGTATTTTCAGTTTTTAAATAATGTCATTTGAAGTACAAAAGTTTTGATTTTGATAAAGCCCAATTTATCTATTTTTTCTTTTGTTGCTCATGCTTTTGATGTCATATCTAAGAATCTATTGTCAAATCCAACCATGAAGATTTGCCCTATGTTTTCTAAAAGTTGTGTAGTTTTAACTCTTATGTTTAGGTCTTTGATCCATCATAATTTTTGTATATGGTGTGAAGTTAGAGTTCAATGTCATTATTTTTATATGTGGCTATCCTGTTATCTCAGTATGATTTGTTGAAAAGACTATGTTTTCCCCCATTGAATGGTTTTGGCACTGTTGTTGAAAATTAATTGACCATATATGTGAGGCTTTATTTCTGGACTCTGAGCTCTGTTTTATTGATTTATGTGTTTATCCTTATCCCAGTATCACACTATGTAGATTACTGCTGCTTTGTAGTAAGTTTGGCAATCAGGAAGTATGAATCCTCCACTTTGTTCTTTTATGAGAGTATTTTGGCTAGTCTAGGTCCCTTGAATTTTTTTTTTTTTTTTTTGAGACAGAGTCTCGCTCTGTCGCCCAGGCTGGAGTGCAGTGGCCGGATCTCAGCTCACTGCAAGCTCCGCCTCCCGGGTTCACGCCATTCTCCTGCCTCAGCCTCCTGAGTAGCTGGGACTACAGGCGCCCGCCACCTTGCCTGGCTAGTTTTTCTCCATCTAGACCTGGCTGGTCCCAGCCCCAGGCTTTTCCTAGGTCCTTGGCATCTGTGCTAGTAGCAACCTCAGGGCCACCCTCAGCGTCTCATGACTTCTGCCCTTCTCTGGTCCCTGTAGAAATTATGTTCAAGAGAAAACACCAGGGGGCCACAATGATAACAACAATAACACCACCACCTGTGCCCAGTGAATGTGAGGCCTGTCATGGAGAAAGCAGAGCTCCTGAAGGGGCCTCAGCTGAGAAAGGGCTAGAATTTCCTGTGTGGTTTGTGTGGAGTGACTATGGAATTCAGAGGCAGAGCAGAATCTATCTGGGCTGTTGCGGCAGGAACCTGAGACTCCAGAGGGACCCTGGTTAGGCTCTCAGAGGAGAAGGAGCCTGGGAGAGTGAGCCAAGGAACAGGCCTTTGTCCCCAAGCCTGGAGCCAAGGGCTCTGTTTCCCTGGCCAGAGGCAAGGGGCGCCCTTTGGGGTCTCATGGTCTCATGGTTCAGGTGGCCTCTTCTCTCTTAGGCCTCTTCCTCCAGATCCCCACTCACCCCACGGGGCACAGCCCCATGTGTGGAGTCAGCCTTGACTCTGCCCTTCAGTGTCCCTGCTCATAGCCGGCTGTGCCGGCTATCATTCCCCAGTCCCGCTTCTGGCAGGCCCCTACCCAGAGACAGACGCTGTGGCACCCACCATGACATGGGGGACCCTGGGCAGTGCTTTAGTGCTTGACAGACATTGGGTCCTCCGGTCCCCCTCCAATGCAATGAGCTAACAATTGTATCCCCATCACACAGATGACAAAACTGGGAGGCAGCACAGCTCAGGAGCTTGTGCAAGTTCACACAGGGCGTGATTGACAGGGCTGGGATTCAGATGCAGGTAGGACGCTGCCTTATCTCAGGCTCTGCTGCTCCCCAGACTTCTTGGCCCTGATGCTCCTTTCGAGGTTATAGAACTCTCTTGAATGTCTCTGTCGGCTGCTGCCAGCTGATTAATTACCCTGCATGAATGGGGACTATGGGTGACAGTTTCCTCTGTCCCAAGTTCTGGCTGAAACCTCCTTTCTATTGGGTTAGGGGCCAGATGCCTGAGGATCTGCAGGAGGCCAGGGCTACACGCTGAATGAGAACTTTACCTGGTCACCAAGTCCTTCTGAGCACAGGTGCCACTCCCTGCAGTTAGGACATGCTGGCCGGGGTCTCTGACCTCCACCTGGAATATTCCTGGAAGCCCCTGTGTGACAATCTCCGCCACAGTCAGCTGCAGCCTCACAGGCCTTGTGTCATTTGCTGCTATAGGACCAGGGAACCAGGCTGACCAGACGGCCTGCGAGGAGAAACAGTAAGCTCCAGAGGCTGAAGTGGAAAGCCAGGCGTCCATTTCTCTGCCTGCAGAATGAGTCCCCAGAGAGCCCAGCGGCCATGGCAAGGTGTCAGGGGCCCTGGCACAGGGCAGGGCTGCGAGAAGGCCACATGGTTGGAACTGTGGGCATGTGACCAGGAAGCTGTGGCTCTGGGGGAGGGTTTGTGTCCCCGGGGTGTCTGAATGCAGCTCCGGGGTGGGGCCAGCCTGGGTCTGGAGCTCCTGCAGGCTGGTCTAGTGCCAGGCCCAGGGGACGGCAAAGTCAGAGACTGGGGGACTTTGCCTCTGCTCGCTGTGTCCTCAGTGTTAGGAGCTGGCTCAGGACTGGGTGGGTGTCCACATCGGAAGAGGGCCTTAAGCCATGAGGATTGAGGCTTCCCTCCGGACCTGAGTGGGTGGGGAGGGGTGGGGGTGAGGGCTGTGGTCACACCTGTTCCATCCATTCCCTGGAATAAAGGAGTGGCAGGTTTGCTCGTTCCTCACTCGCTCATTCTTCCGTCTCTGGTGTGCCAGGCCCCGTTTTGGTGCTGGAATAGAGTCATAAGCAAGACAGACATAGCCCCCACCTTCAGAAAGCTTTTGTTTGGTACAATGCTGTGGAAATGCATCTCGATCAAATATTACAGAGGAACAATTTGGAGTGGAGCTCAAATCGTTCCAGAAACTCACTTTTTAAAAATTTTATTTTATTTTGTATTTTTGTATATATTTTTTGAGACAAGGTCTTGCTCTTTTACCCAGGCTGGAGTACAGTGGTGCAATCATAGCTCACTACAGCCTGTACCTCCTGGGTTCAAGTGATCCTCCCACCTCAGCCTCCCAGGTAGCTGGGACCACAGGTGCACACCACCAAGCTCAGCTAATTAAAAAATTTTTTTTGGTAAAGATGGAGTGTCTTTTTGTTTCCCAGTCTGGTCTTGAAATCCTGGCCTCAGAGGATCTTCCCTTCTTGGCCTCCAAAAGTGTTGGGATTACAGGTGAGAGCCGACACATCCAGCTGTCCTCACTTAATTTTTTTTTTTTTTTTGAGACAGAGTCTCACTCTGTTGCCCAGGCTGGAGTATAGTGGTATGATCTTGGCTCACTGCAACCTCCATCTCCTGGGTTCAAGTGATTCTCCTGCCTCAGCTACCCGAGTACCTGGGACTACAGGAGTGCTCCATCATGCCCGGCTAATTTTGTACTTTTAGTAGAGACGGGGTTTCACCATGTTGACCAGGCTGGTCTTGAACTACTGACATCAAGTGATCCACCCGTCTTGGCTTTCCAAAGTGCTGGGATTACAGGGGTGAGCCACCGCACCCGGCCATCACTTTTTATAGGTGAAAAAATATGGAGAATTTGGGAAAATCCCAGGAAGAAGAACCAGTAGTGAGGTGCTGGGAAAACCCTGGGAGCATATGAAGCTGCTGTGGAATTTTACAGGAATTGCCCCTCCCTCTCTGTTTGGGTGATCCTTCTCTTTTGGTGGATTTTTTCATTTCAAAATCAGGTCTCTTGCCAGCTTTTAACTACCATTGACTCATAGTTTTTACCTTCACAAAGCTGTTTGCTACCACTATCAATCACTTAGAGTTTAAGAACTTTCTATTTCCACTCCTGATTATTGTCTGTGGGCCTCTTGTGCCTGCCTATATCTCTCTAGAATCTTCTAGAAGCAACTTGACTCTTTTAGGCCTTTGCTGCCAGCTAAGAAGGTGAAGAAAAGTCACCGTTGCAATAAAAAGAGGGCACTTTGTCTCACTTGGCAATAAACCACCACCACCACCAGCAGCAATAGCGGCACCCCCACCCCCACCAAACCAAAAACAAACAAGAAAAGAAAAAGGAAACCTGTAAGCAAAGCCCAGGGGAGCTGTGTTGAATGTAGGTACAGAGTGGGATTGAGGGCTGCAGCTGGGCACAGGGTGCCTGCGCCCCAGCAAGAGTACAGGCTGGAGGAAAGTCATTCTTTATCATCTCATTGGCCCTTGGATGGTGTCGACAAGATTTAAAAATGTTTTTATCCTCTTTATTTTTAGTTGTTTTCAGTGGGAGGATGGGCATGAAGAATCCTTGGGAAACAGGAATCAATCAAGACCTTTGGATGCCCCTGCTTGCTCTGTCTCTAGAAGCCTCAAGCCCAGCATCCCCACGCCGATGTGCTCATCTCTAGTAAAACACCAGCCTTTCAACCCTCTCTCCACAAAGGCCACTAGAAAGTACTGTGATGCCAGGCTGCTCCACATCCAGGCAGCCTGGGTGACCACTGCCCTTTATGAGAATCAGAAAAAGGTGTCTCCCGAGTAGTTGGGATTACAGGTGCATGCTACCATGCCTGGCTAATTTTTGTATTTTATTAGAGACGGAGTTTCTCTATGTTGGCCACACTGGTCTCAAACCCCTGATCTCAAGTGATCCACCTGATTCGACCTCCCAAAGTGCTGGGATTACAGGAGAAGTTAAAAGTTTTAAAATAAGTATAATATTTCTTAATTCCTATAACAGACATGGACTCCATTTGAACAAGATACTTAATTCCATCAAAACATTGTCAAAACATACAAATTTAGTCACAAGACACTTTACTACCATCTGCCAAAGCTGTAGGAAACACACACATTTTCCATCTTTGAAATGAAACAACATATAATAATGTTTTCCAAAATAACAAAGATGCCTTTGCAGTGAATAGCACTCCCTTTGATGTGGCAACTGGTCCAATCGTGTTAACAACGGTGAATTCATCTTTTTAAAAAATTCTTTTACTGTTTCTCTTCTTTTCTCTCCTCTTTTCTTTTCTTTTCTTTTTTCTTGTTCCGAGACAGTCTCACTCATGTCGCCCGGGCTGGAGTGCAGTGTTGGGATCTTGGCTCACTGCAGCCTCCCAGGTTCAAGCAATTCTCATGCCTTAGCCTCCTGAGTAGCTGGGATTACAGGCACGGGCCACCACACCCAGCTAATTTTTTGTATTTGTAGTTTAACCAGGTTGGTCAGGGTGGTCTCGAATTCCTGACCTCAGTTGATCTGCCGACCTTGGCCTCCCAACGTGCTGGGATTGCAGGCATGAGCCACCAGGCCCGGCCTTATTGTTTCTATTTTCTAAATTTGTAATAAATCTGTTCCGCTTGCTGCTGTCTCTGTGTTAGTTCTCATTTCTAGCTTTGGCGCTGCAGCAGCCTCCGACTGGTCCTTCCTGGTCCTTCCCTCTCCAGCCTGACTGCTTTTTCCCGCACCTGCCGGGCTGTCTTAGGGCCCCAATGGCGGTGGCGTTTGCCATTCTCCTTCTGCCTCAGGTGTCCTCTCTCCGTCATCTGACAGGCAAATGTTTACAGCTCTTCAAGACTTAGGCATTACCTTTCCCGCGCGGCCTTCCCTCCACTGTGCCTTGCAGTCTTCTCCATGGCAGTACCTGCCACAGGAAATGGCGGGTTTACTGATTTGTTTATAAGTTTATTTCCCCAGTTGGTTGTTTTTCCATCTTGTGGGGTTTACATCGTCTCCTCTTCACTTGCGTGGCAGCCTGGACGCATCTCTGTCACAGCATATTACCTCGTTTCGTGACCACAGCGTAGTCTTTTCCCCATCCTCAGACTGAGTTAGGGCCCCTTGAGTCAGGAATTTGCCTTGCTAATCTTTGTGCCCTCTGTGTCTAATACGGTGCTTGGTCCTGGTGGATTTCTCCTTGCTTGCGTAACATGTGTCTTCCTGGCTTATTCGATTTCCGGAAGTCCAGTCCTTCTCCGCGCTGTTTCACCTGCCTGCTGAGTCAGGGCTCTCAGCCCGCTGGGGAGCATTTTGCTGCACTTGTCATTAACCACAAAGCCACTAGAGGGCAGGGAGCCCCCATCCTTCCTCAGATCGGTGCCAAACCAGAACCCGGCAACCTTCCTTCTGCACGGAAATCAATTAAGCTGATTTGTTGAAAGATCATTTTGCAAAATGGTCAACTCAGCAAATAATCGACTTCCTGAATCTTTGAGGAGTTATTTGCAGCTTCAGTTTTACTCAGAGCAATCCCTGGATGCTTAATATTTCATTTAAGAATGAGTGAGCCTTTTCTTCTCTATTTTAGGGAAACAATTTCTTGCTGAGCCTCTGTTAGTACCGCAGCGGGCATGAACTGCAGTACCTGGCTTAGGGTTTTTGTCTTATCATTTTAATGAGTTGATTTTATGTGCATTGACCTACTGCAAAGGAAGGGTGGGGGTTCTTCCAAAATAGATCCTCTTTTAATGAGGAGGCAGGTGGAGTGGGACATGGGAGGAGGGGCTTTGTCAGTTTTCCCCATCAAGATGTGTCCTGTGTGTCCCCAAACCTCTTCTTGGGCCATCCCAGCATAACCAGGGTTTCCTTCAGGTTCATAACAAGGTAGAACAGCCCTCAAGGCTGGCGCCTGAAGACCAGTCCACGGAGAGGGTGGATCCCTCGGGATGTGATAGGCTGACAGCAGCACCCCAAAGCCTGTGGTTTTGACTACTGTAGAGACTTCATATCTGAAGCATGCCCCTCTACTTCAGCTACCCCCACTGCTCCTCCTTCTGTGGGGTCCCTTTGGAAAGCTCAGCACCACCTCAGACATTTGGAAAACTGCAGTGAGCTCCAGTCCCTCGAGGCCCCAGCCTCTGCATTCCGTGAAGACATCCCTGCGTGCAGAGTGCAGACGGTTCCGCACTCACTTGGACGAACCTCGAGGGCATTCTGCTCAGTCTCAGAAGGGCAGACATTGTGGGACTCCACTCACATGAGTATCTGACGTTGCCAAAAATCATAGAAACAGGCCGGGTGTGGTGGCTCACACCTGTAATCCCAGCACTTTGGGAGGCCGAGGCAGGTGGATCACTTGAGGTTAGGAGTTCAAGACCAGCCTGGCCAACATGGCAAAACCCCATTTCTACTAAAAATACAAATATTAGCTGTGTGTGGTGGCGGATGCCTAATCCCAGCTCCTCGGGAGGCTGAGGCAGGAGAATAGCTTGAACTTGGGAGGTGGAGGTTGTAGTGAGCCGAGATCTCACCATTGCACTCCAGCCTGGGGAACAGAGCAAGACTCTGTCTCAAAAAAAAAAAAAAAAAAAAAAAAAAAAAAGTCATAGAAATGGAAAGTAGAACGGTGGTTACCCGGGCTGGGGTTTGGGGAGGGGAGTTGGGGTGTAATGGGGAGAATCTGGGTGCTGCAGGATGAAAAGTCCTGCAGACCTGGCACACAACAATGTGAATGTACTTTCTACCGTGGTTAAGATGGTACATTTAATGTTACATCATTTTTACCCCAGTAAAGGTTTTTAAAGAAGTCTTCCTCCGTGTTTGACTTCCTTATGAAGTAGAGACCAGGAATTTGGGACACTATGTTCTTTCACAAAAGGGGTTTCATTTTGTGAAATATTTGAAAGCACCAAAGCATAGCATTTCACATGTTTTGCAAGCTGGGGAAAAGCATTCATTCCCTGAGAAGCAGCGCTGGTCTGTCAGGCTCGGAGTTCCCTGGGTTGTGGGTTTTAGGGAAGGCTAGGGAAGCGAGGAAGGACTTGTTAGAGGAAGTCCTAAAGGCCACTTCAGAGCACACAGAGGCCGGGAGCTGGCTTTGCTCGGAGCCTGTAGCGGAGCCACAATCTCTGTCCTCTCAGGAACAGGAACCGGCTTGACGTCCTTCTCCTGCCCTATCCAAGCCCCTGTTCTTGCAGCCCTTCTGAAGCTCAGCTTGGCACCCGCCCCGGCACCCCAGCCCCTGACCAAGTCTCTGCTGTCATTTTTCCTCCCTCCTCTCAGTCTACAGCTGCGGGAGAGGCCAGGCTCCTCAGTTTCTGCTGTGTTGTGACTCCACAAGGCACTCAGCACCCAGGGAAGGCACGTGTGTCCCCAGTGCTGGCTCCTCCCTGAGCCCTGATGGCTCTTGACGTGCTGAGCCTGTGGCCTGCAGACGGAACTTCCTCTCCAACTGCATGCCTCTGTGATTGTGAGGGCTGTTTCTAGAAATCTCTTCTTTTGCAGAAACACCCGAAACCCTCCTGCCAGGAGGACCAGGCCTGGGAAGAGGGTCGCTCTCCGGTGTTCTCCCCTCCCCCTCCTCGCCCTCCTCACATCCTGTGCCCTGGGGGACCAGCAGCTGCTTCCACCCAGGTGAGAGATGGAGGGATGGAGCCAGGTGGATTGCAGAGCCTGGAGACTGGGACGCCATGGGACAGGACTGCAGTGCATGTGTGACGTGTGCACACGTGTGTAGATGTGTGTGCTGGTGCATAGCTGTGGGGGAGGATGGGCTTGGCACCGGGAAGGTCGCCTGTTCAGCCATGGGAGAAGAGGCTGCTTGTGGGGTTGGATCGCAGGGACCCTGGAAAGCTTTCCTCCTGGTCCAAAGCGTGTCTCCCCAGCCTGGTGGGGAGCAGATTCTGCAGGATGGGGACAGAGGCACATTCCCAGACATCTGTGAGATTGGCTGTCCTGAGAGAAGTTGCGTCGGGGAGTGGGTGTGAGCCCTGAAGAGGAGGAGGGCTGAGGCTGGCAGAAGGGAGGAAGAAGCGGGCGGAAGGAGCCTGTCAGAAGTCCCATGAAGCTAGATGGTGCCGCAGAGCAGCCCCCAGGAGGAAGCCAGCGGAGCTCCTAAAGCAGGGGGTGGGGGGTGCTGATTTTTCCGTGTCTGCTTTTCTGGTATTTCCTGCCCCTTGCACAGTTAGGATTCTGTGAACTGGGCATTGGAGGGGTCAATACCTTACCAAAAACAGTATTTCTGATTTCATCTACATTTCAGCCAACCTGGCCCTCAGCAGTTAACCCCTTCCCTTCCTCTTGATGGTTGTCCTGCTGGGCTGGGCCTAAGGTCTCCCCCACGCTGGGCTCTGGAGCCATCTCCGACCACCCTGCTCTATAAGTGGGAACTGCGACTAGATGTGGGATGAATCCTCGCATGGCTGGACTCTGTGTTCAGATGCCTGAGTCCACGTTTGCCTTGGGCTGTTTCCTGAGAAGGAGGCGGAGGCTGCCTTTACAGTCTTCAGTGAATTACAGGAAGAACGCTCTCTTTTTCTCTCAGTTGCTCTGCTGGGGCCTCCAGAGTGGCCTGGGAGATTGAGCAGAGGGAAACGTGGGCTGGCAGAGCGCGAGGGAGGGTGAGTTTGGGTTCCTTTTTGTCCTTAAGTGCACTTTCTACATGCTGGGGTGAAGTGCTACCGGCTGGGAAGCTGTATGTGTGGTAGGAGTGTGCATGTGTGCGTGCATGTGTGTGTGCGTGTGTGTGTAGGTCCTGACATCATGTGGAGCTGCAGGCAGGAGTCCAGCAAAGATTCATCGGTTTGGTCACACTCTGCTGGGGAACCACGCAAGGCTGTGCCGCCTAATTGGGAAAGAAATTTCTTTCTTCTTCAGGCCTGTGGGAGGCCTCTGCTTCCTTCAGCTTGCTGTTTACTCACTAGTGTCTTTTTTTCTTACATTAATTTGCAGAGACATCTCACTTCACTTGCATATATATATATATACACACACACACAATTTAAGTCACTTCCCTTTTACTATTCAAAGTGACATCTCTTTCGTCTGCTTCTCAGTTCTTTTTTTTTTGCTTTGAGACGGAGTCTCACTCTGTCGCCCAGGGTGGAGTGCAGTGGTGTGATCTCGGCTCACTGCAACCTCCCCCTTCCAGAATTCAAGCAATTCTTCTGCTTCAGCCTCCCAAGTAGCTGGAACTACAGGCACCCACCACCATGCCTGGCTAATTTTTGTACTTTTAATAAAGATGGGGTTTCATCATGTTGACTAGGCTGGTCTCAAATTCCTGATCTCAAGGGATCTGCCCGCCTTGGCCTCCGAAAGTGTTGGGATTACAGGAGTGAGCCACTGTGCTCGGCCTTCCTCTCAGTTCTAAAAACCATTTTTCTTCTTTTCTTCACATTTCTGTCTCTCCTGTGATCATTCATTCATTTAACACCACGTATTGAGCATATACTACATGCTAGGCGCAATGTTAGGGCCTGGGGACACAGAACAAAACAGGCATGTTTGGAGTTTTGGCATATGCCATTATGGAGCTTTGTACCAGCGTCAGTACAGAGAAAATTTAGAGATTTAAAAATAAAATTAATAAATAATTATAAAATAATAAATAATATCAGATAGAATCAATGTTATTTAGAAAATTGAGGAGAGACAGGATGATAGGGCATTAGTGTGAAAGCTTCTCTCCACAGGGTGTATCTGGGTGAAAGATGATCTTAGAAGACCCCTGGTGCTGATTAGGTTTGAACCCACCAGAAGTATTTTTCCCCTGGTGGACGGTTCTGAGGTTCTGAGGTGTTTGAGACTGCAGTGGGCTCTGCCTTGTGCCGTGCAGCCATCCAGATGATTCCAGAGAGAGGCCTCTGTCAAGGCCCTCATGGAGTTCGCCTCGCCCTTTTTGAAAGTGAGCTGTGCCACTGCCTTTACTACCTCCCTGGGTCATTCCCTGCAGTGCGGCCTCTTCCCTGAGTGCCACAGACCCCATTTTTTGAAAAGATATGAACCACCAAATCACTGCACAGAAAAAGGGCTAAAGGACTTTCCCACTCTTCACTGTCTTTGGCGTATCTGCTGCATTTTGCTTGTTTTTCAGGTCAATAACCATCAACCCAGAAACAAGTATTTATCAGATACTTTCTCTATGTTGTAGATATGGTGGTGAGAAAAACAGAGCAAGTCCTTATTCTCACGGAACTCACCTCTAGTGGTGGGAGACTAAAAAGCATTAAGCAAGTAAATGCAGATGTGAAGGGTGGCAGTAGTGGGTGCTGGGTACGGGGCGGGGGTGCAGCTGCGGCACAGAGGAGTCACGACTCTTATGGTGGCAGTAGTGGGTGCTGGGTATGGGGAGGGTACCAGTGGGGCACAGAGGGGTGGACGGCTCTTAGGGTGGCAGTGGTGAGTGATGGGTATGGGGCGGGGGTGTCAGTGGGGCACAGAGGCACGGACAGCTCTTAGGGTGGCAGTGGTGGGTGCTGGGTATGTGGAGGAGGTACCAGTGGGGCACAGAGGGGTGGACAGCTCTTAGGGTGGCAGTGGTGGGTGATGGGTATGGGGCGGGGGTGTCAGTGGGGCACAGAGGCACAGACAGCTCTTTAGTAGCGGATGGAGGATGGAGATGGTCTCCCGTACCAAGGGGACAGTGTGGTAGAGACCTAAGGGAAGTGCACATGTCTGCAAGGGAGAATGCCCCAGTTCAGATGAACAGCAAGCATGTTTGAAGAATGCGCCGGCTGACATGACTGTGGCAGACAAAGTGAGGGGAAGGGAGTGGGAAATGAGGTCAGAGGGCAGCTGGGCGCAAGACAGGGTCTCGTGACCACTATAAAGGCTTTGTCTTTTACTTTGAATGAGTGAAGAGCCATTGGAGGGTTTTGGAATGAAGCGTGACATCACCTGTCTCTTGTTTTAACAGGAGAGGAGAACTGTGGCTATTCATGGACATTAGACAGCAGGAGAAGGGTGGAAACAGGGGAGCAGTGTTAATATTACTGCAGAAGTCCAAAGAAGAGCCGATGACAAGTTCAATCTGGAAAAGTCAGGAAAGGCTTGACATGGAGCCTCAGAGTCCTTGGACTAAGCGATGGAGAATGGGTAGGAATGTTCCAGGCAGATAGGAGGATGGGGTGCAGGCAAGGGTGTGCTGGACCATCTGAGAAGCTGTAGCTAAGGTGGCAGCGGAGGGATGGGGCCTTGATTGTGGAAGGTACCACAGTAACAGGCTGCACATTCTTTAAGAGCCTACAGGAACACCTACAAAAGTTTTACTGAGCCAAAAAGTAAATCTCAACCAATGACAAATAGTTTATACAGACATTGTTCTCTGGTCACAATGCAGCATTTGAAATAAGTAAAAAGGTAGCCAATGTCTCAATACATTTTGAAATTTAGTAGTCACTTCTTTTACCTTTGGGTCAAAAAATCATAATTGAAATTAGAACATATTTAAAACTGGTCAACAAAAATGAATGGAGGGAAAGACAACAAAGAATAGAGGGAAAGACAACAACAAATCTATAAATGCAATGCAATGGCATTCAGCATTTCAACAGGACTTAAAGAAATTGACAGCTGATTTTAAAAGTCCTATATCAGATTAAAAAGCTGAGAGGAGCCAAGACAGTTTCGAATAATAGCAAGGTGTTGGGAGTTGCTCAATCAGTTAACTAAGACTTATTTTAAAGTTATACTAAAGTTATACTAATTAAGTAATATTGGCGTTTGGTAATGAAGGCATTCTGGTTCAGGAATACACTAAGAGTCCAGTGGACAAAACAGAGAACCTAGGGATAGAACTGTGGACCTACGGGCACTTGGCATCTGATAGAATCATTGGAGAGAGCATGGACTATTCAGTAAATGCTGCTGGGAAGCTTGGCTCTTCATGTGGGATCATTTAGGAATGCTCAATTTTAACTAAAGGTGGCTTAACCAGAGCTTGTTAAACTTAAATGCTCAAGAGAATAACCTAGGTCTTGTTAAATTATAGATTCTGATTCAGTACATCTGGGGCGGGGTCTGATTCTGCAGTTCTAATGAGATCCCAGTTCTTGGCGATGTTGCTACTCTGTGAATTGCACTTTGATTAACAAGCTCTTAAATCATTAGAATATTAAGTGCTCATTTAACAAAGGGTTGGTCTCTGGGATGTTCTGGGAGCTCAGTGATAGCAGCAGGAATCCAGGTGCCTTTTATCTTTCTGTTTGGTGGTGCAATGTTGACTTTTTGTTTTAATATTTGTGACCTTATTGCCCCATACTATCTGCCACAATCCCAGATATCACACTTCAATCCCATGCAAGAAGAAGGGGGAGGAGATGACAACAGGAGCTGTCTACTTGAGTCTGTCTCTATCACCAAGGAAATAGTACTAATATTCCCAGAATTTCCAAGCAGACTTTCATGTAACTATCATCTGGTAGAGCTGGGTCACATAGACAACCCTAGTTAGAAGGGAAGCTGGGAGAGAGAGTGTATTAGTTTCCTACTGCTGCTGTAACAAATTGCCACAAACTTAGTGGCTAAAAGCCCACCAATTTATTTTACAGTTCTGGAGGTCAAAAGTCCTGAAATCAAGGTTTTCTGGGCAGGAATGTGGTCCTTCTGCAGGTTCTATGGAATACTCCATTTCCTCGCCTTTTCCACCTTCTAGAAGCCACCTGCATCCCCTTGACTCCTGGTGCCTGCTCCTTCCTCCATCTTTAAAGCTAGCAATGTGGCATCTTTAAGTCCCTCTGTCTCTGTGACCTCTGCCTCTGTCCTCACATCTCCTTCTCACTCTGACTTTCCTGTATCCCTGTTATAAGGACCCTCCTACAGACCACTGAGCCCACCTGGATGATCCAAGATTATCTGTCTCGAAATTCTTAATAACATTGGCAAAGTCCCTTTTTCCATGTAAAGTAACACAGCCACAGATTCTGGGAATTAGCACATGGACACCTTGGTGACCATTCTGTCTACAACAGAGAGTACTCAGATCCCCCTCCCCAACATTTATAGTGGGTGATGTGTAAAAGAGAAGGGGGTTAGTTTGTTTGGCCAATCAACAGTGTCATTTTGTTCAAGATGGAAAAAGGATAAAATTAGTTGCCTACCTCATACTATACACAAAAACAAATTCCAGAGAGATTAAAGTTCTAAATTGAGTAAGAAATATTTAGAAGAAAGTAAAGAATATCTCTTTGATATCATGATAAAAACAGAATTTTTAAAGAAAAAAATGCACAATGCGCTGAGACCAGCTCGGTCGTGGAGACCCCAACCCAGTGGTGCGAGAGGAATGAAGACACAGACACAGAAATAGAGTGCAGAGTGGGATCAGGGAGCTGGCTGCCTTCACAGCTGAGAGTCTCAAACAGTGTTTCACCCACCTATTTATTGACAGTAAGCCCGTTTCTGCAGTTTATAGATTAACTAAAAGTATTCTTTACGGAGAACAAAGGGACAGGTTCTGGCTTGTTATCTGCAGCAGGAACATGTCCTTAAGGCACAGATCACTCATGCCATTGTTTGTGGTTTAAGAATGCCTTGATTTTCTGCCCTGGGTGGGCCAGGTGTTCCTTGCCCTCATTCTGGTAAACCAGCAATCTCCAGCATGTGTGTCATAGCCATCATGAGCATGTCACAGTGCTGCAGAGATCTTGTTTATGGCCAGTTTCTCATGGCCTATTTATGGCTAGGCTTGGGGCCTGTTCCCAGCAACAATGCTTAAATTATAAAACAAAGGGTTGATAAGAGTAGATTAAAATTTAGTGTTTTTGTGTGTATGACAAAAGACATATTTAGAAACCTAAAAATAGGCCACAGACTGTGAAAAGATCTATGAAATGTGTAGAATCAACAAAGGTTTAGTAACCAGAACATATACATCATTTCTACAAATCAATAAATTATACAAATACCCATAGGGACAAGTGGGAAAATAATATTAACTAAAAATTCACAGAAGGGCCAGCCCAAATAGCCAACAAGCACATGAAAAAATGTAAAATGTAAATTCTGACAGCTGAAAACATTTGTGAAATACTGTTTTACCCCTATCAGATTGGTAAGATCTTGAAGGTCTGATGAGATTAAGGTCTGAAGAGATGCAGACACCCTGAGGCGCAAGTCCCAGCAAGTCCCACAGGCTCTACCTTGCTCATGGGCAGTTCTTTGAGCTGCACTCGGCCACCCTCCACTCCAGCTGCACTGCCTTCCTTGCTCCTTCCCCAACAGGCCTTGGCCTTTGAACTTGCTGCTCCCTCTGCCTGCAACACTCTTTCCTCAGAGAGCCACATGCCTGGTTCCTTCAACTCCTCACCACTTCTGTCTTGCTCAGATGTAAGGCACTGAGCACTTTAGCACCTTTCCCATGTGTGTTAGCCAGGGTTCTCTAGAGAAACAGAATGAATGGTGTGTGTGTGTGTGTGTGTGTGTGTGTGTGTGTGTGTGTAACATATTTATTTGAGGAATTGGCCTACATGATTGTGGAGACTTGGTGAGACCAAAATCTGATGGGGGATGCTGGTAGGCTGGAGACTTAGGAAAGAATTGCTGTTTAGGTCCAAAGGCAGCCTGCTGTAGAACCAGGAAGAGCCAATGTGGCAGATGAAGTCCAAAGGCCATCTGCTAAATGATTCCTTCTTGCTTGGGGCAGGTAAGCCTTTTATTCTAATCAGGTCTTCAACTGATTGGATGAGGCCCACCCCCACTAGTGAGGGCAATCTGCTTTACCCAGAGTCCACTGATTTTTAATGTAAATCTTATCCCAAAACACCCTCACAGAAACATTCGGAATAATGTTTGACTAACTATCTAGGCTTCATAACCCAGACGAATTGACTCATAAAATTAACCAGCACACGTCCTTACCTTATCCACCTGGAATCCATACACTTCTCCTTAAACTACACTTAATCTCCCAATTAAAGACAATAACAAGACAATAACATAAATCCATCTAACAGGCTACAACTGTCCTGCATACAACTGATATGCACTAATTCCTTCTCCAGAAAAAGAAATAAAGTTCTTTTATCCTTCTCTTTGATATCCTATAACTTAAGTACTATGATGTAAAGTTAACCATACTTAAATATTATAATGTAAAATCAATACGTCTTATGTTACATGTTAAAGAGATAAGAGAGGGAAGAAAACAAATATATTTGACACACATACATTCATTACAAAATAAGGAGGAAATACTCACAAGAATTATAATCCTCATTCCTGTAACTGGTCATGTGGTCATAACTGGTTTTGATAATTACCTCCTTTTCCCACCCATGCTGTTTTCCTTTTACCATCATCAGTGAGCTCAGCTGGTTGTGGTTTTTTATCTGGGGAGGTGGAGGCTGACCCAGACCTTTATTCCTTAAAAATCTGAGTTATTAGTAGCCCTGCCTGGATTGGGTTGTTGTAATTTTCCATTGACTTTAATCATAGGATGTGGCAATACTAAGAGATGCTCTAAGGGATTTCTTGTATTCCATATTCTTTCTTACCTCCATTGTAGAGTAGTAGTCCAATTTCCCCTTGGTAGTAAGGATCAATCACCCCCCCAATACCAAAACTCCCTTCTGGGCCTGTTGATTTAGAGGCATGAGGAGCCCAAAGTGGCCAGGTGGCATTCTTAACTTCCAGTTCAATGGAGTCATTGTGGTATCTCCAAGTGGAAGCATTTCTTCTTTTAGAACTAAGACCTTTAGGCCAGCATAAAGCCTTGAGGATGGGAAGCAAAAATGTTACTAGTGGGTCACTAGGAGTAATAGCAAGTGGTACCACTCCCGTTTCTACCCCTTGATTCCTGGACCCATGAATCTTGGCTATGGGAGAAATAGCATCATACGTTGGATGCTGATTCAGAGCATGTAGAGCCTCCTGGAGAACCTTGCCCCAGTCCTACAAGGTGGTATTGTCATGTAACTGGTGCTATAACTGAATCTTCAGAAGGCCATTCCACTTTTCTATCAATTCAGCTCCTTCAGGATGGCAGGGAACGTGGTAAGACCAGTGAATTCCATGAACATGGGCTCATTGCCTCACTTTATTTGCTGTGAAGTGAGTTCCTTGGAGTGAGTTCCTGTGAAGTAAGCCTGTATGGAAAACTGTAACAATAGGTAAAGTTTTATGTAAGCCCAAGGATGGTAGTTTTGGCAAAAGCATTGTATGCAGGGAAGGCAAATCCATATTCAGAGTAAGTGTCTATTTTGATAAGAACAAAACACTCCCTCTTTCATGTTTGAAGTGGTCCAATGAAATCAATCTGCCATAGATAGCTGGCTGATAACCCTGGGGAATGGTGCCATATCAGGGACTTGGTGTTAGCCTCTGCTGCTAGTAGATTGGGTACTCAGTGGTGGCCATAGCCAGATTGGCCTTAGTGAATGGAAGACCATGTTGCTGGGCCCATGTATAATCTTCACCTCTGCCAGCATGGCCACTTTGTTTATGAGCATATTGGATGATGTCAGGGATGGCTGGGGGAAGAGGCTGACTGGTATCCACAGAATGGGTCATTTTATCAATTTGATGATTATTTTAATAAAATCTTCCTCTGCTGAAATCACCCTTTGGTAAGCATTCATATGGGACTAAATGTCTTCATGTTTTCTTCATGTTTTTCACTCATTCCAAGAGGTCTATCCACATACTTCTTCCCCAGACTTTCTTGTTACCAATTTTCTAATCATGTTTCTTCAAGGTCCCTGACCATCCAGCCAAACCATTGGCCACAGTCCATGAATTGGTATATAATTGTATCTTGCCATATCTCCTTTCAAACAGAATGAACAACCAGGTACACTGCTTAAAGTTCTGCCCATTGGGAGGATTTTCCTTGACTACTGTCCTTCAGAAATGTCCCAGATTGGTGCTATAGTGATGAAGCTGTCCACTTTGGGTAGTGCCTGCATATTGTGCAGAACTATCTGTAAACTAGCTCTGAATTTTCTCTTCCTCTGTCAATTCATTGTAGGAAACTCCCCTATGAGGTCGTGAGTGCAGATTGGGAGAGATAAGGCAGTATAGCAGGAGTAGGGATCATGGGCAGTTCGGCTACTTTTTCATGTAACTTGTGCCTTTAGGGCCTAGTTAGGTCCAGTCTCATATATACCACTTCCAGCTGATGATGGAGTCCTTCCGTGCACACCCAACTTTACTATATACTCAGGCTGCATGCCAACTTAGTGGCCCATGGTTAAGTGTTCAGTGTCTACTAAGGCCCAGTGGCAGGCCAAAAGTTGTTTCCCAAAAGGTGACTAGTTATTCATAGACGATAACAGGGCCTTGCTCCAAAATCTTTAGGGTTTATACTGTGAGTTATCTATAAGGGCCTGCCAAAGGCTCCACACAATAGCCCATATTGGCTACTGATACCTTAAGCACCATTGGAGCTAATAAATTATATGCTCAAATCATATCAGGATAATGCTGACATAACAGATGGTCTAGCTTGGAGAATTCTCCATGTGTTGATAAGAAGAAAGTGCGTTGTGTAGCTGTTGGAGGAAATGTTCTGTAAACATCTGTTGAATCCACATGATCTGTAGTGTAGATTAAGTCCTATGTTTCTTTGTTAATTTCCTATCTAGATTATCTGTCCAATGTTGAAACTGGGGTATTGAAGTCTCTACCTGTTATTGTATTGGGGTCTATCTTTCTCTGTAGCCCTAACAATATTTGCTTGACATTTCTGTATTAGGTGCACAAATATAGTCATTATACTCTCTTGCTCAATTGATCTATCATAATATAATCTTCTTTGTGTCTTTATGTTTTTGATTTAAAGTCTGTTTTGTCTGATTTAAGTATAGCTACTCCTGCATGTTTTTGGTTTCTGTTTGGGTGGGATATCTTTTTTTTAAATCCCTTCACTCTCATTCTATGTGTTTTACAGAGGAAGTGAATTTCTTGTAAGCAGCATATAGTTAGGTCTTGTTTTATATTCCATTCAGCCAGTCTATACCTTTAAATTGGTGAATTTAAACCATTTACATTTAAGGTTGTTACTGATAGATGAACTTACTCCTGTCATTTTGTTGTTTTTGGATTGTTTTATATATCCATTGTGTCTCATGTGTCTGTGTGAAGACAGTCCATGAACAGGCTTTGTGTGAGCAACAAGGCTGTTTATTTCACCCGGGTAAAGGTGGGCTGAGTCCAAAAAAGGAGTCAGCAAACGATGGTGGGATTATCATTAGTTCTTATAGATTTTGGGATAGGTGGTGGAGTTAGGAGCAACGTTTTATGGCCAAGGCGTGGATCTCACAATGTACATTCTCAAGGGTGGGGAGAATTACAAAGAACCTTCTTAAGGGTGGGGAAAACTATAAAGAAACTTCTTAAGGTTGGGGGAGATTACAAAGTACATTGATCAGTTAGGGTGAGGCAGAAATAAATCACAATGGGGAAATGTCATCAGTTAAGGCTATTTTCACTTCTTTTGTGGATCTTCAGTTACTTCAGGCCATCTGGATGTATACGTGCAGGTCACAGGGGATATGATGGCTTAGCTTGGGCTCAGAGGCCTGACATACCTGCCTTTTTATATTAATAAGAAAAATAACATAAAATGGTATTGAAGTGTTGGGGCAGCAAAAATTTTTTGGAGTGGTATGGAGA
The DNA here is from genome assembly GCF_003255815.1 of Theropithecus gelada. Taxonomy (NCBI): domain Eukaryota; kingdom Metazoa; phylum Chordata; class Mammalia; order Primates; family Cercopithecidae; genus Theropithecus; species Theropithecus gelada. The sequence goes on from NC_037670.1 coordinate 174,465,373, forward strand.
GATAATGGGCGACATTTCTCAGGGCTGCTTCGAGCGGGATTAGGGGTGATGTAGGAACCTAGAGTGGGAGAGATTAAGCTGAAGGAAGATTTTGTGGTAAGGGGTGATATTGTGGGGTTGTTAGAAGAATCATTTGTCATATAGAATGATTGGTGATGGCCTGGATATGGTTTTGGATGAATCGAGAAACTAAATGGAAGACACAAGGTCCAAATAAGAGAAGGAGAAAAACAGGCATTAAAGGACTAAGAATTGAGAGGACTCAGGACATCCAATTACAGAGTGCCCAAGGGGGTTCAGCATAATTACTTGCTTGGTTAGTGAGTTTTTGGGCTCTATCCTTGTCAGAGTCCTCCTTTCTAAGTATGAGGCTGAGCTTGGTGAAGAGTGTTTTTAAAAGACCATTAGTTCATTCTACCTTTCCTGAAGATTGAGGACGGTAAGGAGTATGAAGATTCCACTGAATACCAAGAGCCTGAAAAACTGCTTGGGTGATTTGACTAATAAAGGCCAGTCTGTTATCGGACTGTATAGAGGTGGGAAGGCCAAACCAAGGAATTATGTCTGACAGAGGGGAAAAAATGACCGTGGGGCCTTCTCAGACCCTGTGGGAAAGGCCTCTACCCATCCAGTGAAAGTGTCTACCTAGTATTTTAGTTTCCTGACTTGAAGCATGTGAGTAAAGTCAATTTGCCAGTCCTGGGTGGGGGCAAATCCCCGAGCTTGATGTGTAGGGAAGGGAGAGGGCCTGAACAATCCCTGAGGAGTAGTAGAATAGCAGATGGAACACTGAGAAGTGATTTCCTTGAGGATAGATTTCCATGGTAGAAAGGAAATAAGAGGTTCTAAGAGGCAGGCTTGTAATGTACATGGAAGAGGTTTTGAAATGACGACAGAATAGAATGGGCCTGTAAGGCTGGAAGTAGATTATTTTCCTTGGTCCAAGAACCATTTGCCTTATGTGGGAAGAGATTGATAGGTGGAAGTTTCAGTGGGAGAGTAGGTGGGAGTGACCCATGAGAAGGAGAAAAACTGCCATAAGGGATAAAAGATGGAACATTAGCTGCTTCTTTAGCCACCTTATCAGCATAAGCATTGCCCTGAGTGATGGGATCTAATGCCTTTTGATGGCCCTTGCAGTGAATGACTACAACTTCCTTTAGAAGTAAAGTGGCCTTGAGAAGAGTTTTTATTAAAGAGGCATTAATGATGGAGGACCCTTGTGTAGTGAGGAAACCTCTTTCTGCCCATATAACAGCATGGTGGTGCAGGATATGGAAGGCATATTTAGAGTCAGTATAAATATTGATGCATAGTCCTTTTGCAAGAGTGAGGGCTTGAGTTAAGGCAATGAGTTTGGCTTGCTGAGAGGTAGTGGGTTGAGGGGCAGAGCAGTAGCCTCAATGATAGGTGTGCAAGATACTATAGCATAGCCTGCCTTTGCTGGTGAATGGCAATTAGGCCTGGTGGAACTGCCATCAATAAACCAAGTATGATCAGGGTGAGGAACAGGAAAGGAGGAAATATGGTGAAATCGAGTGAATGCCAGGTGGATTAGAGAGATACAGTCATGGGGGTGGAGGCCAGCCTAAAACAGTAAGGTCAAGTTTTTTGGACAGAAAGGCTACAGGGTGTGGTCCTGACTCTTGTGTAAGAATTTTGACCACACAGCCCTGCACTTTGGCTGTGTGTAATGAAAAAGTTGGGATGAGTTAGGGAGAGTTAGTGTGGGAGCAGCTTTTAGGGCTGTTTTTTAAGGAATGGAAAGGGGAGTGGGGAAAGGATTTAGGATTTATGGGGTCAGCTAGGTTTGCTTTTGTGAGTTTACATAATGGTTTAGTCAGGATGGTAAAACTAGGTATCCAAAGGCGGAAGTACCTAACCATGCCTAGGAAGGAAAGGAGTCATTATTTTGTAGAAGGGGTTGGGGTTTGGGAGATTAGCTGGACACGATCAGCAGGGAGAGCACATGTGTTTTCATGAAGAATTATGCTGAGATAGGTAGCAGAAGAGGAAGAAATTTGGGCTTGACTGAAGTAATGGGGGCTATCCACAAAGCCTTGCTGCAGTGCAGCCTAGGTAAGTTGCTGAGCCTGATGGGTGTCAGGGTCAGTCCAAGTGAAAGAGAAGAGAGGCTGGGATGAAAGATACAAAGGAATAGTAAAGAAAGTATGTTTGAGATCCAGAACAGAATAATGGGTCGTGGAGGGGTTGTGGAGGGAGGTATTGAGGATAGGAAAGTATATGGGTTTGGCACTTTGGGGTGGATAGGCAAGACAATTTGGTTGATAAGGCGCAGATCCTGAACTAACTTGTAAGATTTGTCTGGTTTTTGTACAGGTAAAATGGGGGAATTGTAAGAGTTTATAGGCTTTAAAAGGCCATGCTGTAACAGGTGAGTCATAACAGGCTTTAATCCTTTTAAAGCCTGCTGTGGGATGGGATATTGGCATTGAGTCAGGTAAGGGTGATTAAGTTTTACTGAGATAGTAATGGGCATGTGATCAGTTGCCAGGGAGGGAGTAGAGGTGTCCTATACTTGTGGGTTATAGTGTGGGGATAGGAGAGGAAGATGCGAAGGAGGCTTTGAACTGGGGAAAAGGGTGGCAATGAGATGTGGCTGTAGCCTAGGAATAGTCAGGGAAGCAGATAATTTAGTTAAAATGCCTCGACCTAATAAGGGAACTGGGCAGGTGAGGATAACTAAAAAGGAGTGCTTAAAAGAGTATTGTCCAAGTTGGCACCAGAGTTGGGAGTTTTAAGAGGTTTAGAAGCCTGGCCATCAACACCCACAACAGTTATGGAGGCACGGGAAACAGGCCTTTGAAAAGAGGTAATGTGGAGTGGGTAGCACCCGTATTGATTAAGAAGGGGATGGACTTACCTTCCACTCTAAGAGTTACCTGAAGCTTGGCATCTGTGATGGTCCAGGGGGCTTCCAAGGTGATCAGGCAGTGTCAGTCTTCAGCTACTAAGCCAAGGAGATTTGGGAAGGAGTCAGCCAAGGAACACTGGGTTTGGGCTCCAGGGGTTTAGGAGCAGTGGCGATGTGAGTTGGACAGTCAGACCTCCAGTGGGGTCCTGCACAGACAAGGGATGGCTTAGGAGGAATCCCAGGCTGTGGGCATTCTGAGGCCCAGTGACCAGGCTTTTGGCATGTGAAGCAAAGTCCATGAGAATGTTTTGAAGGAGCCCCTGGGAGCTGTGGCTTGGATGTTTTGAAGTTTTTGTATGCTAGAGACGTGGTTGTGGGTTGTCTTACAGCGGAGGCAAGTAGCTGTAACTCAGAAATACATTGCTACTTGGCTGCCTTTACTCCATTATTATACACCTTGAAGGCAAGGTTAGTTAGGTCCTATTGTGGGGTTTGAGGGCTGGAATCTAATTTTTGGAGCTTTTTCTAATGTAAGGAGTGGATTGGGTAATAAAATGCATATTGAGAATAAGACGGCCTTCCTCTGGGTTATAGGGCAGTAAAGCATCTAAGAGTTGTTGCCAAATGGGCAATGAACTGGGCTGGGTTTTTATATTTGATGAAAAAGAGCCTAAATGCTAACTGATTTGGGAGAGGTTGGATAAAGAAAAAAGGAGCATTAGCTTTGACTATGCCTTTAGCTCCAGCCACCTCTTGAAGAGTAAATTGTTGGGCAGGTGGGGGAGGGCTAGCTGCGGAACGAAACTGTAAGCCAGACTGGGTGTGAGGAGGGGAGGTGATAGAAGGATTATACGGTGGGGGAGCAGAGGCTGAGGAAGAATTGGGACTTGGCTCGGCCTGGCAAGGAGCAGCCTGGGGAGAAGGGGAGAGGTCAGATGAGTCCATAGAAAAGAAGGATTCAAAGGACTCAGAACTGGGGTGGAGACTGAAGGAACAGACAGGAGAGAAAGAAGAAAGATTTGGGATGAGTCACATTGGGAGCAGAGATTAGGGAGGGACCAATGTGTAAAAGAATGCCTGGACATCAGGCACCTCAGACCATTTGTCCATTTTTTGACAAAAATTATCTAGGTCTTATAGGATGGAGAAATCAAAAGTGCCATTTTTTTGCCATTTAGAACCATTGTCAAGTCTGTATTGGAGTCAAGCAGTGTTGCAGAAGAAAATGAGATGCTTAGATTTTAGGTCAGGCGAGACTTGAAGAGATTTTAAATTCTTGAGAACACAGGCTAAGGGAGAAGAAGAGGGAATGGAGGGTGGAAGATTGCCCATAGTGAAGGAGGTAAGTTTAAAGAGAAAAGTAGAGACAAGGAGAACGGGGTGGGGAGCAGCCAAAGCAGGTATCTGTGCAATTGACTTGCCACTAAGGGAATGTGGCTGAATGACCAAAGCAGGTGTCCCCTTGGTGATCAGACACCCATGGAGTGTCGGTGAATAATCAGGCAGGCATCCTCGCAGTGATTAAACACCGAGGGAAGACTATCTTCCTGAGTCCATGACTGGCGCCGGAGTTTTGGGTCCATGGATAAAATGTGTCTCCTTTCTCTCTACTAGAGAGGAAAAAGAACTGGAATTGGAAGGACAGGGAGATTGAAGGGTAGCGAGAGAGGCTGGAGAAGAGAGTGAAAAGACTGCATACCTGATTTGAAATTGGTGAGATGTTCCTTGGGTGGTTGGTCTGAGGACCTGAGGTCGTAGGTGGATCTCTTCACGGAGTGAGGATGAGGACAGAAGACTGGTCTCCTGAAGGAGTCCCTCTGACCCAGGTCTTCAGCACCAAATGTCTCATGCGTCCATGTGAAGAGAGTCCACCAACAGGCTTTGTGTGAGCAACAAGGCTGTTTATTTCACCTGGGTGCAGGCAGACTGAGTCTGAAAAAGGGGTCAGCAAAGGGTGGTGGGATTATCATTAGTTCTTATAGGTTTTGGGATAGGCAGTGGAGTTAGGAGCAATGTTTTGCAGGCAGGGATGGATCTCACAATGTACATTCTCAAGGGTGGGGAGAATTACAAAGAACCTTCTTAAGGGTGGGGGAGACTATAAGGAAACTTCTTAAGGGTGGGGGAGATTACAAAGTACATTGATCAGTTATGGTGGAGCAGAAACAAATCACAATGGTGGAATGTCATCAGTTAAGGCTATTTTCACTTCTTTTGTGGATCTTCAGTTACTTCAGGCCATCTGGATGTATATGTGCAGGTCACAGGGGATATGATGGCTTAGCTTGGGCTCAGAGGCCTGACACATTGTTCCTTTATTTTACTCTTATTGTTTATCCTTGAAATTTGGTGGTTTTCTATAGTAATAACATTTGATCCCTTTCTTGTTCTCATTTGTATATCTGCTCTACCAATGAGTTTTACACTTTGTGTATTTTCATGGTGGTAGATACTGTCCTTTCACTTTCAGAAGTAGGACTCCATTAAGCATTTCTTATAGGGTTGGTCCAGTGGTAACAGATTACCTTAGTTTTGGCTTGTATGGGAAAGGCTTTATTTCTCCCTCATTTCTGAAGGATAGTGTTGCTGGGTATAGTATTCTTGGCCAAAAAAATTTTTTTCCAGCACTTTGAATATATCATCCCATTCTCACCCGACCTGCAAGGTTTCTGCTAATAAAACATGGTGTTAGTCTGATGGAGATTCCCTTAAATGTGACTTGACACTTTTCTCTTGCTGTTTTTAGAATTCTCTCTTTGTCTTTGACTTTTGACAATTTGACTACAATATGCTTCAGAGAAGATGTTTTTGGATTGAAACTATTTGAGAATCTTAAGTTTCCTGTATCTGAATGTCTATATCTCTCACAATACTTTGGAAGTTTCCAGCTATTATTTATTACATAGATTTTCTATGACTTTTCCCATCTTGTCTCTTTCTGGAACTCTCAAAATTCAAGTATTTGTTTACTTTATGGTGTCCCATGTGTCATATAGGCTTTCTTTATTCTTAAAAGAGTTTTTTTTTCAGACTGAATTATTTTAAAAGACCTGCCTTAAAGTTCAGAAATTCTTTCTTCTGCTTGATCTAGTCTCTTTTTGAAGCTCTTGGTTATATATTTTGTTCATTGAATTATTCAGGTCCAGGATTTCCATTTGGTTCTTCTCTTTTTTAAAAAAATAGTATCTATCTCTTTATTGAATTTCTCATTCAGATCATGAATTTTTTTTTTCTGATTTTTTTGTATTGTCAATCTGTGTTCTCTTTTATATTGTTGATGTTCCTTAAGATCACTATTTTGAATTCCTCTTCAAGCATTCCAAGATTTTCTTTTCTTTGGGATCTGTTACTAGAGAATTACTGCGTTCCTTTGGAGATACTATGTTCCCTTGCTTTTTAATGTTTCTTGAGTTTTTGCAGTCTGTGCATCTGGTGTAACAGTTGCTTCTTTCAATTTTATGCATTGGCTTTCATAGGGAAAGAGTTTTTTCTGTACATGTATCTCTAGTGTTGATTGGGTAGGGTGCTTTGGCTTTGATTTTGGGTAGGTGCAGGAGTGTAGTCTTCATATGATTTCTCTGACTGTAATCAATGTCAGTGATGTCTGCAAGTTCCTCAGTGGTTTAGCCTGTGGTTGTTAGTGAAGGCTGTGGTAAGGTTTTCCTGGGGACAGAGATACCAAGTGGGCTCACCCTTGGACCCTGGATGATGCACATGGGCACCAGTATTGGTGGCTATGCGCTATGTGGGTCAGTAGTCAGTCCTCTGGGTGGCATATACAAACACTGATAGTGGCAGGTGGAGGACCCATGTCGGCCAGTATTGGGGCTCTCAGGTGGTGTGTGTTGGCCACAGCAGCAGATTTGGTGGGTCAGTCCTTGGGCCCCTGGATGATGTATGTGGCACTAGCAGTGCCAGTAGCAGTGGTGGGCCAGCCCTTAGAGCCCCAAGTGGCATGCATGGGCCATGATGGTGACAGTAGTGGGCTGGGCTGACTGGAACCTGGGCCCCTGGGCAGTGTGTATGGGTATCAGTGGCAGCTGTGATAGGCAGGGTAAAGTAAATTATTTTACTACTACTTGTTATTTTCAATATTTGGAGTAATTTCTAGGGTAAACTTTCCTCATACAGAGTTTACATTAGCTTCAGATGGACACATACATATAAGTATGATAAAATGGAAAAAAACCTAAAATGCTCATTTACATGTAATAAAAACACTACAAATTGATATGATTCTTTGCAGATGGCAGATCACTTTCCAATCATCATTTTGTTTATTTTCCAACTTATTTTAAGGAATATGTTATTCTTATTTAATGAAAATATATTTTATGAGAGAAGTTATTGCTAGATGATGCAAATATATGTGTGTATGAGGAAATTATGGGCTGGACATGGTGGCTCATGTCTGTAATCCCAACACACACTTTGTGAGGCCAAAGCTGGAGGATTGCTTGAGGTCAGGAGTTTGAGACCCACCTGGGCAACATAGGGAGACCCCATCTCTACAAAAGATTTTAAAAAAGTAGTTAGGCATGGTGGTGTGTGCCTGTAGTTCTAGATAATCTGGAGGTTGAGGCAGGAGATGACTTGAACCCAGAAGGTTGAGGATACAGTGAGCTGTGATCCCACCACTACACAACAGCCTGGGCAACAGAGACAGACCTTGTCTCTAAAACAGAAAAAAAAAGAAAAGACGTTATATGCATATTTTAACAAATGCTACTTATGTATGATGGAGCCATAGATGGAGCCAGATTTTTTTCTTTAAAATTTTCAGAATATACCAAATTCTGTAGAATAAACACCAAACTTCATAATCAGAAAAATACAAAGAATGAAGAGGTTATGGTGCAGAGTGATCAGATAATGAGTATAAGCACATTGTGAACTGGCAGCTAAGGGATCTTTGCTCTCTGCTGGAGCAGTTTTTATGGAGTGGTACCAATCTGTCCCCAGTGCTGACTCCTCCCTGGGCTCCCACAACATTGTCCTCATGTGTGTCACATTCTTCTTATCTGCTTGCTGCATCTCTGAGTTTTATTTGTTGTTGTTCAGTCTTTTCATACAAGTGCAAAAAGGATGCTGGAGCAGGCTTGGTGGGAAGAGGAAGGAACCCATCAAGGGGCAGAGACACTGCCCAAGGGTGTGAAATAACATGAAGAACTTTCTGACTTCACCATGGACCCTGGAGGGGTGGCCATCCAAGAGGGTGCTGTACGAAGGTTTCATAGGGAGAGTCACTCTCTTGTAGATCTGCATAGGTAAACCCTCACAGGGGAGGGCATTATGGCCAGGTTTGCAGTCTTGGAAACTAAGTTTTTAAGGAGAGGAACACAGGATCGCTGGTGTAACCCTGTGTGGGAATCACAGCTAATTGCTGATGTGCCCTAAAGGGAAAACCTGTGATTATGGTAGAGGGGAGTTGTTTCCTCGCAGCAGCAGTTTTGCCATGCATTTCCAGGCCTCACTTGATTTCAGGTCAGTGACTCTTGGGCAATCCGGAAGAAATTGTGCAAGGCAGGATGATTGAACAGTTACAGCAAATCAGCTCAAAACATATGTCAAACAAGGTGGGGCCTGAATAAATAAATACAGATGAATAGTTCACTTGACTGGAGCATACAGTGTGTTGAGGAGAGTGGCTACAAGTAGAGCTGAATCTGTGGGCTGGAAACAGACGCAAAGAGCTTGGCACATTAGCTCAAGGGTTTTGGACTTGACTTGCCTGGCAGGTGGAAGCCTTTGCAGGGAGAAAATTAAATCTAAGCAGCACTATCTATATACTGAAATAGTACCACTTTGCATTTAGGTAATATGTAGAAACTTGCAAGGTACTTTCTCATGTGTCATCTCATTTGAGTTTTATAAAAATATCCTTGAAGTAGGTGATACCACTTCTATCTTATGGATTAGGACACTGAGTCTCAGAATGGTTAAGTGGCCTCTACAGATCAGCTAATGGGTGCAGAGCAGAAGGTGAACCAGGTCAGAGTTCAAGACCATGGTCATACCCACCACATCATGCTTCTCTGTTAACTTCACCTGGCACTGGGTGCATCATGAGTCCCACAGACGAAGTTTTCTAGTTTGTCTTCTGTGACAGTACTTTCAGAGTATCATGTATACCATACATTATATTTGCTTGTATGCTCTAGACATTTCTACTTCATTGCATTTTATAGGGCAACACTTCCCAAACTTGGCTATCACTCATTAGAATTACTGTGACATTTGATGAATACAGATTTCTAAGCTCCATCCTTTGAGATTCTGATTTAATAGGTCTAGGTTGGGTCCCAGAGATCTGTATGTTTTAAACATCTGACCATTACTATTAATTATGAGATTTCCTTCAACTTTGAAACATGCTTATTTACTATGGTTTCTGACATATCTGGCTCCTTGTGGCTCCCAATGGTAAAAAAAAAATTCAAGGAACTAAAAGAGGTCTCTAGGTTTGTCTCAGAGATGGAACAGGAAGATCCTGGGAAAGCGTTTCTTGTTCTAATCTAGTCTGGGTCTAGCACTTCAGTAGCTCAAATTCATTGGCGGCAATTTGAGTCAAAAAGAGAATGTCTTTTCTTGCTGTTCTCCTGTCCACTCTGTGTGGGAGTTGAACATTAATGTGTTGCTTTCTGTCCCAACAGAACCAGCGGGAGCCTGTGTCAGGAAAGCATGTCGGAGCAGAGCTGCCAGATGTCTGAATTGCGGCTCCTCCTCCTAGGGAAATGCCGCTCGGGAAAAAGTGCCACAGGAAATGCCATTCTGGGCAAAGATGTGTTCAAGTCCAAGTTCAGTGATCAGATAGTGACCAAAATGTGCCAGAGAGAGAGTCAGGTCCTGAGAGAAAGGAAGATTGTGGTCATTGACACCCCTGACCTTTTCTCCTCAATAGCTTGTGCTGAAGACAAGCAACGCAACATCCAACGCTGCTTGGAGCTCTCTGCCCCCAGCCTCCATGCTCTGCTCTTGGTAATTGCCATCGGCCATTTCACCAGGGAGGATGAGGAAACAGTCACGGGCATCCAACAAGTGTTTGGAGCTGAAGCCAGGAGGCACATCATTATTGTCTTCACCCGGAAGGATGATTTGGGGGATGACTTGCTGCAAGATTTCATTGAAAACAACAAATCTCTCAAGCAGTTGGTTCAAGACTGTGAGGGCCGATACTGCATTTTCAACAACAAGGCCGAGAGTAAGGATGAGCGGATCACCCAGGTGTCCGATCTCCTTTGTAAGGTTGAGTGTTTGGTGAATATGAACGGAGGACCCTATCGTGTGAACTTCAAAACTGAAGGCAGCAGGTTTCAAGTAAGAATGTTGTTAATATCTTGAAAGATTTCTATGTTGCTGAATCTAGTGGGATGAAAATGGGTACAAATAAATGAAATATTGCATTGTGTGACAGAACATGGGTTTTGTTTAATAAGGTATTTATACATAATTTGCAGGATTAAGAGGTATCAGACTGTAGGGTACTTTAAGTATCAGCCTGAGGACTTTAGGCTTTGTTAGCAAATTAATGGACAAATTTAAGCCTTTATCTTACTTGTTCCCTCATATTATTCAACACAATGATTTGTTAGACTCTCTCTTCCCCTGACTTCAATATAATTGCCCTCTCCTTGTTTGTTTGTTTGTTTGTTTTTCCCTCTTTTTCTGGCTATTCCAAAGATCGATGAGTCCTTCTCTTATCTCTGACCTCTAACAATGAACATCCTCAGGGCTTGGTTCTGGCCTTCCTCAATTCTTTGTACTCTCTTCTCAGATGATCCCACACTTTTATGGCATTGAACTTCATCTACTACTAATGGTTTTCAAATGAGTAGTAACTCTAGTCCAAATCTGTCCTCTGAGTTCTTCTTGCTTCACACAATTGCTGCTGGAGATCTCCACTTGTCTCTCTTATACTTTCTCACACTTAACATGTCCACATTTTTTATTTTCTCTCTTAAATCTATAAGATTTTTCCTTCATACTTCAGAAAAGGGCTGTGATGTTCACCATGCTCTTTGTACTCACACACCCCAATGTCAGCTCTGCTACCCTGGTAGCTCTCCTTGGAGAGCCAAGAAATCATCAGGTCTTGCGGGATCAATATACCCAGAATCCACCTGCTTCTCTCCATCCCACTCCCACCACCTGGTCCAAGCCTACATCATTTCTTGCCTATACTATTTTAACGTAATTATTTTCTCCTCATGTATTCTTGGGCTTTATCCCGCAATCCATCTCACACATTACAGCCAGGGTGAGATTTTATTTAAGCTTTTGACGTGAAAGGAAAATGTATTTGTAACTAAGGAAGACACAAAAATGCAGTCTTGTGCCTTAGAGGTGCTTACACTTCAACTGGAGTGGCTGATGCATAAGAAACAAAGCGCTCCCGGCTGAGTGTGAGGGGGATGCTAGCACAGAGGATTCGGCAAGGGGAAGCCCCAGAGGGTGTACAGCAGGCACATGCTGAGCCCGGGGGACATTCAGGTCAGAGAGAGACTGTTCAGAGGGAAGAGTAATAAGCCCAAGCAGCATAGAAATAAGAGGGAAATCATTTACTGAATGCCCATTAAATTCCAGACACAGACGTGAATTAATTAAGCCCTCGTGACAACCCTATGGAGAGATGCTCTACACATGAGGAAACTGAGGCTCAAGAGAGCTGACGACACTTGCTCTCTTATCTCCTAGCCTGAGTGCTCCCTCCTCTGTGACAATCTGTCTCTTCCTTGAGGGCTGCATGGAACAGGGATGTCAGTAGAGAGAAGAATGGGCATGTAGTAAGTTTCCTACAATGAAACCCTCTTGTTTAACATAGTCCAGTGACTTCCTGCTGATCGTAAGGTAAAGTTCAGAATCCTCAATGTGGCTTGACTCCTTGCCCTGTGCTCTGCTGTCTATGCCTTGGCCCTGCTGGCCTTCCTGTTTTCCCCTGAGTTACACTCACATCCACTCCTGAGTCTCAAGCCTGCGATTCTCTCTGCACTGACTCTTCCTCTCCCCCCTCCCACCCTGTACCAGGTTTCCTTTTATTTCTCCATCTGCATCAGCTAAAAGTCACTTCCTCAGGGAGTCCTCCCTGACCATCCTGGCTCTCAGGCCTTGGAATGAGCCCCACAGTTTCCTTTCCTCATGGCAATGTCACCACCATATCAAGTGATTTCACTGGTTGTCTCCCTACCAACTCCATGAGGGCAGAAGAAATCATAACTGTAGTTTTGTTGACTACAGCATCTTAGTTTTGTCGACTACAGCATCTTAGTTTTGTCTTCTGTAAAGCAGAGATAATAATCACATGTATGTCAGGAATTGCTCTGAGAATTAAATGAAATGCTTACAAAGTTGTTAACAAATGCTTGAAACTTGGTAGGTGTTCAGTAATTATGCTGTTATTATTATGATTATGAAAATGCCTGAGGATTAAATAAATTAAGGAATCATTAAGAACTTTAACAACCCAGAGACTGAGTCAGAGTCATAGTTTGAGGACTCTATGCCCTGGAAATAAAAAAAAAAAATTAGTATACATAAAGATAGATGTACAAGAATAGTTAGCACAACATCATTTGAAACAGTAAAACCAGAAATAACCTGAAGATTGATCAATCAAAAGATGGTTACATCAGTTATGCATGTCCGTACTATGGAATAAATTCTATCTACTTAAAGAATGATGTAGTTCTATCTATATTGACTTTTACAGATGTACAGAATGCATTGTTAAGCAGATTATAGAACGAATAACTTAATAAATCTCCATATGTTCATGTATGCTTGTACGTATTTGTATGAACATAGAAAAAGAGAGAAGGATATATACCAGTTAACAACTGTTACTTTTCTGGTGGAGTGGGAATGCAAAGATCATTAATTTTTATATTATGGGCATTTACCTCGTAACGATCTTTTGCATTTGGAGAACATTAAAGAATTTGAACTGGGCTATGTAAGGTTAAAGAAATCTGATAGGCCGGGCGCGGTGGCTCACGCCTGTAATCCCAGCACTTTGGGAGGCTGAGGCGGGCGGATCACAAGGTCAGGAGATCGAGACTACAGTGAAACCCCGTCTCTACTAAAAATACAAAAAAAAAATTAGCTGGGCGCGGTGGCGGGCGCCTGTAGTCCCAGCTACTCAGGAGGCTGAGGCAGGAGAATGGCGTGAACCCGGGAGACGGAGCTTGCAGTGAGCAAGAGATCGCGCCACTGCACTCCAGCCTGGGCGACAGCGTGAGACTCCGTCTCAAAAAAAAAAAAAAAAAAAAAAAAAAAAAAAAAAAAAAGAAATCTGATAATGACAGCTAAATAGAGAGGATGCAGGGAGAGGGATGGTTGAGGGTATCAATGATATTGGGCAAAGCCAGGCAAGAAAGCAGAGGGAAGGTTTCCTTGGCTGGCATGAAGGTTTAACAAAGATAAGGTTAAAACGAAGTCTAGGAAGCTTCTAAGACTAGCAGGTTCATCGAGATTGCATACTGTTTTTTCACCTCCTTTCTTGATTCCACAACAATAAATATTTTGGAACTAAGTATAAGGATTCCCCAGGCAGGAGAAGGGGATGTCAGTTATGTGTTTGGTTCTCTATCCTGTTGTTTCCATTGGCCAGACTTGGCGGGGTGGGGACAGGATTCCAAATTATATTGGACAATTAACCCCAGGTTAGAAGAAGCTTCCTTCCCATACTGGGAGTAGTGAGGGAAGGAGACATTGGAAACATCACCTTCTCCGAGAACCAGTCATAGCAGCCTCAGGGGATCTAAGGATCCAATGCCATTGTGGACAGGTCCACAAAGAGCAACAAAGACCATGACCAGGGCCTTGATTTGACCACATCTGACTCAACAGATCACTCTGCCCCCCCCCTTTTTTTTTAAGTTTGTGGAAGATTAAGTTTTAGATCTGTGTGCACTATTTTGTTCCTTTATTTTCTAGGATTGTGTAAATGAAGCTGCATCTCAAGAGGGAGACAAGCCACATGGTAAGTTGATCTTTAAGAAACATTAAGCTCACGCTTGTATTCTTTTGAATGCATTCTGCAGCCAAAGTGAAGTGGAAACATTATCCATATAAACCAGAACAAAAATTCACCCTGGGGACCTAGCTGAGGTTGGTTCCTGCAACCTGTCCCCCAGGAAACTCCTAACACTTGTGAGTAGGTATAGCACCAGCAAAGTTCCTGGTCCCAGCGAGGGTGTCCTTGGACTTTTCTGAAGGGTTACAGAGCTGGGCTTGCCTCTTGTGTCTTCTTTCCTAACTCAGACTCTTCTTTTTGGCCTTGGATCCGGCCCTACCCAAGTTTTGACTCCTCTTAGGAAAGCAGAAATCGCTCCTTCATGGACAACACCAACTTGGAGAATTCTCTGATGGGGTGCAGTATTCACGTGACGATTGCCAGTAATGATAGATCCTGCACATCTGCATAAGTCAATATGTATAGATCTACCTTTTTCTATTTAGTAGATGCAGTTCGTTTCACAACGTGGACACACACAACCAATGCAACCATGCCTTTACTGATGGATTTGTGGGTTATTTCTGGGTCAGCCCTGTGAGAGCTCTGAGTATCCAGTCACGAATAAGATAGATAAGATCCTTTTCCTCGTGAAAATCTCCCAAATAATAAAATCATAATTTTAATAGTATTGATAATAATTGCAGCTGAGGCTGGGTGCATTGGCTCATGCCTGTAATCCCAGCATGTTGGGAGGCCCAGTGGGTGGAACACTTGACGCCAGGAGTTCTAGACCAGCTTGGCCAACATGGCAAAACTCTGTCTCTACTAAAAATACAAAAATTAGCCAGGCATGGTGGTGCATGCCTGTCGTCTCAGCTACTCGGGAGGCTGAGACATGAGAATCACTTGAATCTGGGAGCACAAGGTTGCAGTAGCTGAGATCATGCCACTGCGCTCCAGTCTGGGCAACAGAGCAAGACCCTGTCTCAAAAAAAAAAAAAACAAAAATTGCAGCTGACATTATGTCCTGGGAAATAACTTTTATATACATGTAATTCAATCTTCATAGCATATTCATATATAATCCTCTTAAAATACACAGTTCAATTCTCATAACAATCTTGTAAAGAAGATGTTGTGAGCCTCATCCTCATTTCACAGCTGAGTGCACTCAGCCAGAAATACGTGTACTCAGGCAGAAGGATTTCAAAATTCTGGCAATGACCTTTGGCCAAGACCCCCCGGAACACACATGTGACTGAACAAAAGTGCCTTTATTGACCTGTGGCAGTGAGGGCCCAGCACACCATGGGGAGTCACAGGGATGTCAGAAAGACGGGGCTGGGAAGGACTTTTTATAGGATGTGGGCTCCTGTTAGATGATTTTGAGGAAGGTTCCGGGAAGTGGGACTTTGCTCCGGGATGGATGCTCTTAGGAAGTGGGGGGTAGTTCCACAATGAAGTGTTTGAATAATTCTTCTGTCTAAAGTGACAAGGGTGGAGCGAGGCTACAGCTCTCAGGAGGAAGCTGTCATCTATTTAGCCAGGGCAGGGGACGTTTAGGCAATGCTGTTGTTTTTGTGTGCTCAGACATGATTGTAGAGTGGTTGTGGAAGACACGAGTCTTCCACAGACTTGTGTCTGATTTTCTGCAATACTGTGGATGAGAGACAGGAGGGTGCCATGGCCTTGCTGTGGAGGCCAGACCAGCTCCTGGCTCTCAAGGGTTACTTATTATACCTTCTCACTCCTACTTTTAACCACTGCACTGTATGGTCTCTCCAAATTGAAGAGAGTCCATATTTGAAATAAATATAAAATTATTATTTTGGTAAGAATAGAGGAATTACACATGGCAGCTAATTTGTATGGTTTTGCAGGGAGCAATTTAGGTGAAGGTCTCTTGAAGAAGTTGTATTTGCACAGGAACCCAATTAGCCAGCAGGAGTTAGGACGGGAGGCAAAGAAAGTGCTATCATATGGGCAAAAGTCCTGAAGGCTGTAAAGGAAAGGGGTGGGGAGTGTGAGGGAGGGAGGGGTGCTTCCAGGCCTGACTCAAGTTCCTCCTTACCTGTGAAGCCTTCCATGCACACTTCCGTAACAGTCAGGTCCTAAGGGCTTTACAGGTGCTGTTTCCTTTAGTCTTTTGAACCTCAGTGTGGGCATTAGATTCCCGTTCTACCAACATGGAAACAGATTCGCAAAGCAGTAAGTTTTCCAAGGCAACACAGCAAGGGCCTTTGATGCTGTGTCCATCCCACCTTCCCAACTTGCTGCTCAGACCCTTCCCATGAAGGCTGTTGATGACTCAGCCTCAGAGAAAGCTCTCTGCAGTTGCTGACTCTCCCTTTTGCTCAGTACATGGGTCTGCTGTTGATGCTGCCTCAGCCAGGGGATGTGTGGAGAGATAGTTGTAGGGTGCAGGTTTGCAGGTTTTTACAGCAATTTATTGAGGTACGATTTACACAGAGTAAAATGCACAAATCTTAAATAAACAGCTTGATACCTTTTTCTATATCTATATGTATGGGGTCCCCATCTAGATAAAGCTATAGAGCATTTCTATCTTCTTAGAGATTCTTACTGCCCCTCACCAAAGAGAAACACTGTCCAGACTTCTATCAACATAGATTAATTTGGTCTGTTCTTCAACTTCAGATTATAGAATCACATAGTATGCAGTTTTTGTGTCTTGCTTCTTTTACTTAGCGTGTTTTTTGAGATCCATCTATATTGCATATCACTAGTTCACCTTTTTTTTTTTTAAATTGCTGAGCGTATTTGATTTTATAACACCAAGGGGCATTTGAAAATCAGATTCTCCCTGCTCCTGCCTTAGCCCCTGGACTTACCTTTGGTAAGTACTTACCTTTGGTAGGTCCCAGTACTTACCTTTGATAACAAAATGAGGGGAACCCTGAGGACCAAGATCAATGAAGGCCAAAGTTGGCATGTTTGTGTTCCTGGGGAATCTTAAGCTCCATGAATATCTTTTAGTTCACTCCTGCCCCTGTTTGTGGCTTTTACCTCGATGGAGAGCCTCTGGCCAAGAGTAGAGTTCTGCTGGTTTACAGTGTTGTTGCCATTCTCTATACAAGTTGGCCGGGATGAGAAATCATAAAACCTGCCCACATCCATATTCAACTGCAGGAAGAGACTCTGAACCTGTCCATTTGTCCCACAGGCCCAAGGGAGAGGCAGCTGCAGTCCACAGGACCCGAGCAGGATCTGGGGACATCAGAACTGACAGTTCTCCTCGTGGGGAAACGCGGTGCTGGAAAAAGTGCAGCAGGAAACAGCATTCTGGGGAGGCGGGCCTTTCAGACCGGATTTAGTGAGCGGTCAGTAACCCAGAGCTTCTCGTCTGAGAGCAGAAGCTGGAGAAAAAAGAAAGTTTTGATCATTGATACTCCGGACATCTCAACTTTAAAGAACATTGGCTCAGAAGTTAGAAAACACATCTGTACAGGCCCCCATGCCTTCCTGCTGGTGACACCACTGGGCTTTTACACTAAGAATGATGAGGCAGTGCTGAACACCATCCAAAGCAGTTTTGGAGAAAAATTCTTTGAGTACATGGTCATACTCTTTACCAGGAAAGAAGATTTAGGGGATCAGGATCTAGATACAGTCTTAAGAAGGAGCAGTGAAACTCCCCATAGTCTCATTCAGAAATGTAAAAACAGATACATTGCCTTCAACTACCGGGCAACAGGAGAAGAAGAGCAAAGGCAGGTGGACGAGCTCCTGGAAAAAATTGAGAGCATGGTGCATCAGAATGGGAACAAGCATTGTGTTTTCAGAGAAAAAGGTAAAACTGTGAATAGAATATATATTTTTTATGTATCATTTAAAAATAAGTATAAAATATACAATAACTTTTTATTTTCTAAAAGGCATAGAGAAGATAAAAAGGACAGGTCTTCTGTTTCTGTGTTAATTTGCTTAGGATGACAGCCTCCAGCTCTATCTATGTTACTGCAAAGGACAGGATTTCATTCTTTTTTTATGGCTGCCTATTATTCTATGGTGCATATGTACCTGTACCTAAACTAAAAGTTGAATTACAAAAGAAAAGAAATTGAAACTGGCAGAAAAATAAAGGAAGGACAGGTCTGTTCTATTCACTAACTCTTTTCTCTCTCTTTGCTTCTCAAATTGTACCGAAGTTAGAGCCTTTCCATGTGCATTCTCTTGAACTGATCTTTAATTTTTTCATGATCCCTACTATCTCTTCCACTGGATGATGTGGGTCTTGAGGAACGGAGCTGATGCTTTCCAACCCTTTGTTTCCCCACAGTGTACTGTTGCCCAGAGCTTGGCACACTGCTCTTTTTACTACTTAAGAAGGACTCCTCACCCACTTAGTGTTACATGTTCAGTTTACCTATGCTGAGGTCCTTCCCATTCTTACTCATCCGGTTTTTTTTCTGCTTCAAACACCCTCATCCAGGAAGAGTATAAAACCCAAAGGAGCATATCTTCTTATTGAACCCTCCTTTAGAAGTACAGATATGTGGGAAATTCAGGAGAGGCTGTGTGTAGAAAACCCAATTTGAAACAGGTTTTAGAGAATGAGTAGGGATTAAATGGCTGAGCAGAAAGCTGGAAGATATTCCAGAGAGTACACCAGCAATCTGAAGCAAAGATGTCAGGCTAAGCATGTCACTTGTTAGGGGACAAAAAAGAATAATCTTGGTGGAGATGGGGGTTCACATCTCTAAAGGAAATCTTCCAAGAACGTTGAAGATTAAGACATTGAATATTAAGAATATTGAATTAGAGAATATGGGATGGGGAGTGAGGTCGGATTTCAGAGGTATATGAGAATCATACCCTCTGTAGATACAGAAGTAGGGACTGAAATATATGACAAATATGGGAGTGTTGGAAGATTAAGCTATTGTTTATCTGCTGAGCATAACTATGAAGTTGAAGGTTCAGGATAAACAGGTTAATAATTTCCCCTTGAAGGAAGAGCATGAGATGTGCTTTCTTCCTCCTTTGCATTGAAGTAGATATTAGCTATTTGATATGAAATTCATAATGGAAGAGAACTATGAAGAGACTTGAATGAGCACTGGACTGTCACAGTGCAAGTGCAAAAGCATAAGGACAATCTGCAAAGAACACATATTGTAAGGTCTCTATGCATCTGTAAATTCCATTTATAGGGAAATTCTTTCTCTTTCTCCATCATGGACACCACACACCCAATAGTGTTAGTGGATATTCATTATTATAACCATGCAGTTTCTTTGACTCATCAGTGAAAGGCAATTAAGTTCAATGTGGTTTCAATGAGAAATGAATTTTTATATAACTAAGGAAACTGGTAATCTATCAGTGGTATGTAGAGTTCCTTTTTCATGAAAGTCAATTTTACAGAATAATTCTTTAAATACTGTAAGGAGATGTTGCTATAGTTAGCAGTAGTTGGGAGTGAGAAGATGTAGTTGTAACAGGAACAGAAGACAAAGGGATAAGATGTGTACACGGGACCTGGCTGAGGGAAGTAGAGAGTAAGAAGGTCAGGGGGCACTCACAGGTGCCAGGGAGTCTGGAAGGTGCTGCAAAAAGGGAGCAGAGCCAATTCAGTGATAGGAACAGTGCCACATTGGTGGATGAACCCTGGATGGAGACTGTAGTCCAAGTCCTGCCGTGAGTCCACAGACTAAGCGAACTGGTTCAAGTCATTCCCGTGTTTGGAGATCCCCCTGCTTGGGTGAGAAGGAGGCCTTGATGCTGTTTGAGCATCCTGTTTGTTTTAGTGATATAATGTTGCTTCATGGGATAACTTTAAAATCCAATTTCAGATCAGCCCATGGTCACGAATCTTTCCCACTTTCCTTTGACAGAAACCCTGAGCATTGTCCTCGTGGGGAGAAGTGGGACTGGGAAGAGTGCGACCGGGAACTCTATCCTGGGGAGCCTCATCTTCACCTCTCAGCTCCGGGCCCAGCCGGTCACCAAGACCAGCCAGAGTGGCAGAAGGACCTGGGATGGACAGGAGGTGGTGGTTGTGGACACTCCTTCCTTCAACCAGATGCTGAATGTCGAAAAGGACCCATCCCAGTTAGAAGAGGAGGTCAAGCGCTGTTTGTCCTGCTGTGAAAAAGGGGACACATTTTTTGTCCTGGTGTTCCAGCTGGGACGATTCACTGAAGAGGACAAAACAGCGGTGGCACAACTGGAGGCCATCTTTGGAGCAGACTTTATGAAATACACGATTGTGCTGTTCACCCGGAAGGAAGACCTAGGGACAGGGAAGTTGGAAGACTTCGTCGGGAACTCAGATAACAAAGCCCTTAAGAACATTATTAAAAAGTGTGAGCGGCGTTATTGTGCTTTTAACAACAAAGAAACTGGCCAGGCCCAGGAAACCCAGGTGAAAGCTCTTTTAACAATGGTCAATAATCTGAGAAAGAAAAGTGGGTGGTCCGGGTATCCCCATACACAGGAGAACGTCAGCAAACTAACCAAAAATGTCCAGGAAATGTCCCAAGCCAAAAAACTCCTTAAAAATTTAAAAGATAAGTTACCATAGGTAGCCGAAGTGCCTGGGATCTCTTCAGTTAGAGACACCCTTAGGTTGGGGGGAGGGGCGGGACATGGTATGACTTGTGGGAAGGGAAGAGGGTTCATGGCTTTAAGGGCCTGAGAGGCAAATACATCCCGCCTTGTGATGTATCAGCTATTGATAGATAAATAAATTGCAGGCGGGGGTGAATAGTAGGGGATTATAACGGAGAGAGAAGATACAAGTTGGGGAAATCTGGAAAAAGGTTTCAGACATTAGGCTGATAATAAGAGGTAGAATCAAGTCACAAGAATCACCTCACCTGTGTAGGTAGGTTGGAATCAGGATAGACACTGTGATCAAGGCTGAGGCCACCTGGCATCAGAATATAGATAGTCATGCAACAACTCGGGGGATCCAGATACATGAGACCAGGGCAGCGTTCAGCACACTCCTGGGCATGGCAGAAGTGGGCAGTAGACTCCAGAGGGCCTCTCTGTTGTCCAGGGCTGTTGGCTCCCTGAGCTCTCCCGTCTCCTTTGGGATGTGACTCAGAGCTAGAGTGTTCCTTTCTTCACATGGTAGCTATTCCTTACTGCTCTTTACATTCCACGCCTAGGTGTGAAGTGGGACATAGTCTCCTCTTGCTGGCTGTCCCTGAGGAAACAGACATGAGTCATGGAGGTTCTGAATGATTTTATTGCTAATTATCACAGTGACAGAGACTAGAACAGAAATTTGAAGCACAGTAAGATTGCCAAAATCAGAGAATCTTGCGAAGTTCTATAATTCTAAGTGTTGTTCTAGATTTCCTCTAGAGAAGGTTAATTGGAATCTCCATTGCGTTTCTCTTTCTCCCTCTCTTTCTGCTGAGGTTAGGAAACAGGTTAAAACTCAGAGAACTCCAATAATAATGGTTTAAAAACATCAGGGGCTTCCTGTATCTCATGTCAGGAAGCCAAGGAGTAGGCAGTCTGGGTCTGTGGGTGTCAACATCCCAGTTTTGTTCTATCTTTCTGTCCCACTTGCACTGGGATGTGGCTTCTACACTCGAGTTTGCTTCTTGGTTTCAAGACAGTGGTGTTCTTTCCATGGCTGAGCAGATTATTTTGAGAGATGGGTGATATGTGAAGAGAAATCTGGAACCTTCTTCTGGGTAGATATAGGGTAAGATGTTTTAAATGTTGAGCACTTTGTACATCGTTTGAGGGCATAATCTTTGTCATCCATTTTCTTCCCCTCGACAATATCAGGTTACTGTCAACATTAATCCATTTAAAAGAGCATGGACCGTTGCCATTAATACTTTTGGATTCCATATAACCCTTAACATGATAACTTCTAGAAAATGTGTGTGCCATGGACACAAAGAAGGGAACAATAGACACCAGGGTTTACTTGAGGGTGGAGGGTGAGAGGAGGGTGAAGATTGAAAAACTGCCTATTTGGTGTTATGCTGGTTTCCTGGGTGACAAAATTACCTGTACACCACACCCTTGTGACACACAACTTACCCATGTAACAAACCTGTGCATGTACCCCTTGAACCTGAAATAAAAGTTGGAAAGTTAAAAAAAAGTGTGTAAATATATTTAGTTGAATCAAATAATAAAGACGAATCAGATTATGAATTCATATTCTCTTTCTGATTTCTATTTTTCTGATTTAGGGAAGGAGCATACCTTCATGAAGAAACAATTGAGATGTTTAGATGCCTTGATTCAGGTGAAGTTTTTGTATTTTTGGTGCCTGAGGACATTTATTTAGACTGGGTGACAGCCATTTGGGTGGCAGGTCCCAGACAGCTCAGTTATCTTTCACTCTGGACATCTTACTATAGCAAGGACAAATAAATGTAACCAGTATTGGAACCAGAAACATGGGAGGAATAAAGTCTGAAAGGCATTTTGTGCTTCTTCCCTGAGTTTCCCATCTGCTTGAAGACAGAAACAAATCCCAGTGTGCTACCTATGGCTGAGCAGGTGACACTGGGAGCTGCACAAGGCGGGTGATGTGTGGGCTAAGCAATGTGGCATCCTCTCACAGGTTGGCTCTAACATACCTTGCTGTTTTTCTTTAGGTCTGAGTCTGAGCAGGGCGACAATACTGCTGTGTCAGTTTCTCTGAGAAGTACATGCCGAGAAAGAGTTAGGAACACAAGAGGTTTATTTGTGGGGAATGCCCATGGAAGACAAAAGAGGGAAGAAGCAGAATTGGTCAGGGAAAGCCTTCAGACTGTCATTTAGACTGGACACTTGCAAGAGGAAAGTGGGGAGGAGCTGAGTTGGGCAGGGAGAGCCTGGCAAAGCCCAGGCCAGCTTAGTAGGGAATTCTGGGGCAAAGACAGATCAACAGCCAAGTCCTGCATTGGACAGACACTAGGAGCTCTGCTGTGCTCAGCTTTAGGCTGGGGACTGGCTGGAGAAAGCATGGCTTCAGCTCAGAAGCTGAGGTGGGGCCTGACAGCGTTGCAGCTGGAGGCTGCCAGCTAGCTGCATTCCTTGGACCTGAATGGCAAGTTTCTTTTTGAAGTGAAAGCCTTCAAGAGTGGCATCCCTTCCTCACTGGAGTAATTGGCTGACATCCTCCATGTCTCACTGAAGACTCTCCTTGAGCTGGAAGTCCAGAATTGATATTCTGCTCTCTCAAACATATGTGCCTTACCAAGGCCGCTATCATGCTGGGCATCTATTGCTTGTCCTGCCTCTTAAATGTGACGTCATTGAGGTAATGTGCTAGTTCTCAACTGGAAACAGTTTTGCCCTGTAGAAGACATTTGGCAATTCCTGGAGAATTTTTTGTTTTGTTTTGTTTTTGAGACGGAGTCTTACTCTGTCGCCCAGGCTGGAGTGCAGTGGTGCGATCTCGGCTCACTGCAAGCTCCGCCTCCCAGGTTCAGGCTATTCTCCTGCCTTGGCCTGCCTAGTAGCTGGGACTATAGGTGCTGCCACCATACCCGGCTAATTTTTAATTTTTTTTTTATTTTTAGTAGAGATGGGGTCTCACCGTGTTAGCCAGGATGGTCTTGATCTCCTGACCTTGTGATCTGCCCACCTTGGCCTCCCAAAGTGCTGGGATTACAGGCGTGAGCCGCCGCGCCCAGCCTCCTGGAGAAATTTTTAGTTGCCACAACAGGGAGTGGGTGCTACTGGCATGTGGTAAATAGAGTCCGGAGATGCTACTGAACATCCTAAGATGCACAGGACAGTCCCCCACAACAAAGAGTTATCTGGACCAAAATGTCAATAGTCCCGAGGCTGAGAGACCCTGATGCAGTGAACAATGTGATAGATTGCAGGACATACAGATGGTCCAAACCTCTTTTCACTAGACAGTGGGAGAGGTAACTTCTAAGGAAGTGGTTTTTGCCTATTTACAGTGTCTCTGTTTTGCTAGTGCACTAAGAACATGCTTATTTTTTCACAAAGTGTCTTCCAGCACCCCCAGCCTCCTCTCCTTCCTCATAGCAATCCTTTTCACTTCATTTCTCTCTTTTCCTGCACTGAGAAAGATGTACTGAAGGACAAGGCTTTTGTGATGAGCTTAGCATAAAGAGTAAAAAAAAAAAAAGTTTCATGATACCATAAAGACAGAAAATCCCTAAAATTTGGCTAAATTTCTGCAAGGGAGTCAGCTGAGTTGCTGACATGATCTGTGAAGCCTGCCAGCAAGCTCACTTCCCTAGAAGAATCCCCAGGCCACCTAGCTATGAGCCTCTTCTCCTCCTACCTCAAATGAAGTATCCACCTTTTCAGTAAAAGCCCTCTCCTTCCTAGCCCATCATTACATTAGTTTGTTCCATGGGCCCATTGGTCCAGCCTCTACCACTAGCGCACTATCATCCTCCCTAGCAGATGAAGGCATTGGCAGGCCTCACCTCTCATTCTCCCATGAGAGGCAGCTTGATGTTCGTGACAAACCTCCGTGGCTTTCACTCTTGCACCTCTGTATTTCTGTGAATACACACAGGATATGCTCAACAGGCTGGTGTAAAATCTAGTTGTGAACAGCTTGATCAGCATGATGTATTTTCCTCTTCAGCTACAAACAGCTCTTGTTTATTGCTCTTCACTTCACATCGTCCTCATGTATGCTGGTGGGTGGTGGTGTGGCGGGCTTGCATTTCCTCACCCACAGATTACAGGGCAGTGTGTAGGCTAGATTAAAAGGGGTTAAGCCAGGGCCAAGGTGTCATGCCTAAAAGACCCTCTGGGAATATATTTGTAATTTGTCCTTTGAAAATCATCAGTAACCTGAAGTTTAAAATGACATCGTGTCGATAATAATTATGAATGTTTTCCTAGCTTGCAACCCACCTGCTCTTGCAGCACTATGGGCTGCCAGCAAGTTCCTGTTTCCCCTCAATTTATTTCTGAGGTTTCCCAATGGATGAGTTACATTAGCTACCGAAAATTTCTGTCACTTGTCACGTGGCGTTTATCTTTTACTTTTGTCCTGATCCAAATCCTTCTCCACTGTGTGCTGCTTACTAGGCACTGTTAACTACAAAGCATGCCTTTCAATCCTGCTGGCCACCATAGCTTCAAGTCAACACTGCAAGGTCTACTGGGTGTTGGAGCATGCGCTAAACACCTTTGGTCTTTCCTCTATTTGTGTTTTCACTGGGTAATGAGGTTCTCATGGGCACCACTTTTGGCTCCACTGGCTGTTCATCCCTTCCTTCTTGGGTTTCCTATTTTGCAAATGGTGCCATAGTCTGTCAAGTTGTCCAAGCCAGAAGCCTTGACTGTTTCTTCCAATAAATAACAAAGAGTTGTGTATTATAAAGGCTTCATATCCCATCCAGATTTTTTTTTTCCTTATCTCTACTCGAGTTATGGTCACCATCATTTCTGTATTGGATTGTTGCAACTGTTTCTTTGGATTGGACTTGTTTTGAGGCTTGCTTCTCTCAAATTATCTTTTACACTGCAACCATAATGCTATATATTTATAAGACAAATATAATTGTGAGATGATGTCAGTGGGAATAGCAGAATAATGCCCTCCAAAAATCTCCACAAAAATAGAGAACACTGTCAAAAATAGTCAGAATCAACTTTTTTTTTTTTTTTCAGAACTCTGGGTATCAATCCAAGGCTTGAAGCAATATTGAGAGGGTTCATTCAAGAAAAATAGTAAGAATAGTGAGTTCTGTCATGTTTCAACTTGCCCCTTTCTCATTATCCCAAACTCCGTGGTAACCTCGAAAACCAAAAACCTAAAATCACTATGAAAACTAGCAGCCTGGAAGCCACTGAAGGGAACTGAATGGAGTTAGACCCCGTTAAAAGTCCCATTTCTAGAAAAACGTCATTATTTGATCTGTCTAGTGGTGCCCTGGGAGATCCCACTTGCAACTCAGGAATGGAAAACCAAATCGTGTATTTTCTCACTTCTTAGTGGGAGCTAAGCTATGAGGACGCAAAGGCATGAGAATGATATAATGGACTGAGGAATTGGGAGCAGGGAAGATTGGGAGGGGGATGAGGAATAAAAGACTACACATTGGGTACAGTGTACTCTGCTTGGGTGACAGGTGCACTAAAATCTCAGAAATCACCACTAGACAACTTATCCATGTAACAACAACAACAAAAAAACACCTGTACCCCGAAAACTATTGAAATAAAAATAAAAATTAAAAAAGGAGCAATGTAATGAAAAAGAATAAATATAGTACTAATTTAAAAGAAAGAAAAATCCTGAAATCCTCTCCACTTTCTAAGAGTCCTCTTTTTCCTCAGCCTTTCCTCTGCATCCTCAGTCCTATGGAATTATGCACTGTTTCTTTGTTAGTGCAAGACTCCAAAAGCCTAAAATGTGGTGTTTTTACTGTTACTTAAAAAACAAACAAACAAACAAAAAAACCTGGTATTCACACGCACAATTATTCCTATTCAACTTTTTTTCTTTCCTGTTGTGTTAGTTTCAGGAAATTTTACTGGAGATTCTGCAGAGAACATGCAGAGTCAGCACACAGCCTTCCTTCCTGATTTTGATCACTCTTCCTTTTGCTCCTTTCTCTTTTAAAAAAGTGTAAGATGCTTTTATTTGTGTCTTTGAGAGACTGTTCTTTAGTGGATAATAATATCTCTCTTTTAGTCTGTCAAGCTTTGGTGAAGAAAACTCATTCCTACCCCCTTCCACATTATACTGAAAGGTAGAAAAAGTCAATTTAATAAACATTTAAAAACCCCACGTATTCAGAATATTGGATACGTTATAAATGATCATCAAGTATGGGCATAAGAATGTTTAGAGTACCCCATCAGGTTTAACAAGAAGACATAGTTATACTGATTTCTGGCATTCAGTTTATGTTCCTGAAATATCTGAAAGACTCGTTTCTAAATCTTCTAGCTCCTGGAGAAGGGCTGTTTCTTTTTGAATTTTCTCCAGCTGCTTTTTTTCCTAGCTGTTTGCGGGTTGCTGCTTGTTATTTCAGTTGTTTGATTATTTTCAATTTCTTAGGTTCTCATGTTTTCCCCGCTATCTTAAAATCTCTTAATGTTAGCTGACAGAAGATATTTTGGGGTGTGTTTCCTGT
The DNA here is from genome assembly GCF_003255815.1 of Theropithecus gelada. Classification (NCBI taxonomy): domain Eukaryota; kingdom Metazoa; phylum Chordata; class Mammalia; order Primates; family Cercopithecidae; genus Theropithecus; species Theropithecus gelada. The sequence continues at coordinate 174,492,272 of NC_037670.1, forward strand.
TTTGCAGCGACTGGCCTCATACTTCCTTTGTTCTTAGGGGATGTTTTGGGAAATGGCTTATTGTTTGCCCTTCTAGTTTCATATTCTCTGTGGCCCCTCCTCATGCAGCTTAAGATCAATGACTTGTTCATTTCTTCTAACTGGAGTTCTAAAAGTCATTGCAATATTGGCTCCTCACAGGGTACTTAGAACTGCTTGATGAGTTACTGATTTTATTGGAAATACTATGTCCAGAATTTTTCGCTGAGGATTTCTGCACTTGATGGCATGCTATTCTTGTGCAGGATAGAGCTAGTATAATGCAAAATCTCGCACCTATTATTCACACATAAGCTGGGGGCACATGTAGTAATCGTTGCAAGACAGGTTCAGTATACAAGTATCAGTCATGTATTACACCATATTAACAGAATGAAGGACAAAAATTGCAGAATCATCTCACTGGATGCAGAATAAACATTGTACTGCCCTTTATCTGGGCACCAAGCAAAGTATGTAAAATTTGAAGCTATAGGTTTGGAAAAAAGTCCATGGTTTTTAACACCCCACAATTTGTCCCCTTGATTTCCAAACCCCTACAGTAGTAATATGTATGAATACAGTGGCAATATGTATGAAGGCTGTAGTAGACTGTATTGCAAGAGCCAGTTCCAAAGTCAAGTTTACAATCACACAGCAAGTAGAGAATTGCTGCTTTGACAAGAGTTTGCCTAGAAGGCCCAACTCATTAAAAATGGGATCACTCTTCAGTATTTACATTATAGCATTTTATTTGTTGCAATATAGAAACATGTTTGTTATTGACAGTAGGAAACTATGGTTTTGTCGACATCTGCATACCTATTACCAACTCACCGGTAGCTTTTAGATTGTATTTTAGTTCTCACTACTAATGTTAGTTTGCCTCAAACCAGGAAACAGGTTTCTGGTTTGGAACCTGTTTTGGAAAGTATTGTTTTGTTCCTGGTTTGGAAATTATTTTTTTGTCGACAGCTGTACTACCTAGTAGCAGCTCACGGTTAACTTTTAGATTGTATTTTAGATCTCACTACTAATGTTACTTTGCCTCAAACCAGGATTCCATGTTCCTTATCTTGGGTTCCTAGATCTCCCTGCACCCATGTGTAGGTAGCCTGCCTGGGGCTTCCTGTTTCCATGTTATAAGCTGACTGGAGTAGGTCTATTTCGGCAGATTCAGGCTAACCTTTCCTCTTCAGGTTTACTTTTCTCAGTCTAATGTGGTATGGATGTTAGCTGAGTTGTACTGTGGGCTCATGCTACTCCATTTAGAAAGAAGATTTGGGAAGCCTCATTTTGAACTTTGATTCTTGCTGTGTTCTTCACTCCAACATCTTAGGGGTTCTGTGTTTTGGATGAAAAGGTTATCATTTGCCCAAATGACTTCATTCTTTATGCATATATGCTATTATTCAGAGCTATCGAGGAAAGAAGGGGCTCATCGGCACTCTGAATCTAAACAGTAATACCTGGAATGTGAATAGTGGTTCGAAAAGTATTAACATGCTTACTTTTTAGTATTTCTAAGCACATGAACATCCTAAATTCTGTTGGAGGCACCCATCTGTCCTCAGGTGAAATTAAGATATGTTTGGTTACAGAAGAGATGCCAAGAGAAAAATAAAGGTAATATTCAGATTCAAATATTTTAAGAAAATGGCTTTGCATAAATCCAACAACATTGCAAGCCAAGGTTTTGTCTAAGTATATCAACGGTCATGCCTGGTGGGGTAGACAATCTGTTTTTCTGTTTCACTCCAAGAGCATACCAAAATATTTCAATCACATTTATCTTCCCCAAAAGTACTCTGATATTAGCTTAACATTACAAACTATTTCCCCTTTTAATTAATGAAGAAATCACCTCTAGCTACTACTAACTCTTAGTACACAATTTTTAAAGACAAACTCTGGGGCTTCTGATATTTGTTTTAAGTTTTATTCATTAATGGACGACTGTTTCTGAAAATCCACTTCTCCCTTTGCATCTGTGAGATAAAATAAAACAGACTGTAAACGTCAGACAAGGTTCAGCTAGAGAATTATATTCTGTACAAATAAGGGTACAACAGCAATCTTTGGTTGTTGGGGCAGCTGCAACACAGCACAGATGTTACATTCAACTTCCTTTGGAAAAAATAAAATAAATTTAAGTGTAAAAAATATATTACGACTTTGTGATAAGGAAGACTGGGGACTCTTTTCACATCTAATTTTTGAATAAATAATATATTTACGTGATTCAAACAACAAAAGAATATGAAAAGGCAAACATTAAGATATATTGATTCCACCTTGTCTGCCTGGTTCTCCCACAGTTTTTAAAAAATAACCATTGTTTCTTGGGTATACTTACATTGTTTCTTTCTAAAAATATAAACAAATCGCAGCACACGTTCTTAATTTCTTTCTTTCTTTTTTCAGATACAGAGACCCCTCTGTCACCCAGGCTGGAGTGCTGTGGCATGATCATAGCTCACTGCAGCCTTGAACTCCTGAGCTCATGGTCCTCCTGCCTCAGCCTCCACGTAGCTAAGACTACCAGCAAGTGTCATCATGCCCAGCTAGTTAAAAAAAATTTTTTTTGCAGAGACTGGGGCAGGGAGGGTCTCACTGTACTACCCAAGCTGGTCTTGAGCTCCTGGCTTCAAGCAATCCTCCCACCTCGACCTCCCAAAGTGTCGGGATTATAGGTGAGCCTATGTGCCTGGCCATAGATTCTTAATTTCTTCTCTCTCCTTTTTTTTTTTTTTTTTTTTTTTTAACATAAAAGGTAGTATACTGTTTATATGGCTCTATGTCTTGTTCTTTTCACTTAACAACATATCATGGGGATTGCTCCATCTCAGTATCTACAGAGTCTCCTTATTTGTTTCATACAACTGCATAGTAGTCCTTTGTCTATCAATACCTGCATTTGTGTTAAACTGTTTCATCTGGGATATTTCTAAAACTTTGCATTTTCAAACAGTACTGCATTGTTTGCTACATTTCCCTCCACATAGGTTGTGCCACTCTGTATTTTCACTAATGAAGTATGAAGGTGCGTGTTTGTTCTCCTATTATGGGTTTTGAAAATCTGATGAATTTGCATTTCTCTCCATGTGAGTGAGATTAAGCATCTTTTCTATATGTTTAATATCAGTTTGTTTTTCTGTTAAAATTTTTTCACATATTTTGTCCATTTTTACAATGAATTGTTGGACTTTTGCATCTTTACAATCAGCAAAGTTTATTTTTTAGAGCAGTTTTAGATTCACAGCAAAATTGAGTGGAAAGCACAGAGTTCCCATTCACTCCCTATCCTCACACATGCCCAGCATCCCCAGCTGTTGACATCCAGCACCACAGTGATACATTTGTAATAAGCAGTAAACACAGCCTGACACTCTACCCGAGAAGAGCTTAGTCACTTGTCTATTCTGTGAGTTACAAATATTATTTTTCAGGTTGTGATATTTTACTTTGTTTTTGTTATGTAGAAGTGTATCACTATTATGCAGGAAAATTAATCAAATTATATGTATTTCTGGTTTTTGAGTCATACCTTCCACATGTATAGATTTTAATGGAATTGTTTTGTTTCTTTCTAGGACTTAAGAAATTTTTTTCTAGCATTTAAATGTTTTATTCATTTGTAATTCATCCTGATGTTTATCAAGCAATTCTTCTCCCTTGCCTGCATAAACTGTTCTTCTAGCTACTAAACAATTGAAGAGGAAGAGAATATCTTAATAAAAAATATTCTAGCTACTTAACAGAAAGGACATGTTAGAATATGATATCACCAGTTCAATATATCCAATAAGGTAATGCATCTACACAACGCTCATGAATAACTGCTAACATAAAAAGAGAAAAAGCAAAGCATCAAGTGCCCCCTGATGGAAACATACAACACCATCTACAAGTAATATTGTCAAAAAATTGAACTTGATTGTGAACTCTTTGATCAAATCAACCACAACTAAATTCCAGTATATAAAAATGTATGAGACTGAGGAACATGGCAAGTGATATTAAACAGAAAAATTCAGAATGGAGAAAAATCAGTAGTACAAATTATATGGTATTTTTAAATGAATACGTTGCAAGAAAAGAAATGGGGGAAGAATCTTTTGTTTTGGGCCATGATAGAGTAATGGGAATTGTTACTTACCCTCCTTCCATAAACAACCAGAAAAATGGTAAAATATATAAAGGAATTGTTTCCAGACATTGGACAATAGGCTGCTCAGGACTGATTCATGAGATAGGTCAAGTGGGTGGAAAATGAAAATAGATGTCAACTGAGATTTCCACAAAAGAATAAGAGATCAAAAATAGTAAATACTTGGATAAATATAAAATATTATTTTTATCATTTAAAATTTCTTTAGAAGATAGCTGATAGATTCTTGAAAGCATTTTCATAGTATTTACCTTTTATGTAAATGTAAAATGTTTGATAACAATAATGCAGAAGATGGAAGGAAGGGAGTGAAAGTATATTATAAAGGTCTTACAGATGAAGTGACATAATATTTACTGATGGTAGAATGTGATGTTACAGAGAATAAAATAAGGTGCAGCTAATAAAGTAATAGTGGGAATAAAAAGAAATTTTAAAAAGTTGCCATAAAAGGCTGGGTGTAGTGGCTCACACCTGTAATCCCAGAACTTTGGGAGGCTAAGGCAGGCGGATCACCTGTGGTTAGGAGTTTGAGACCAATTTGGTCAACAAGGTGAAACCCTATCTCTACTACAGAAAACAAAAACAAAAACAAACAAACAAACAAGAAAACAAAAATTAACCCGGTGTGGTGACGTACTCCTGTAGTCTTAGCCACTTGGGAGGCTGAGGCAGGAGAATCGCTTGAACCCAGAAGGCGAAGGTTGCAGTCAGCCGAGATCGCGCCACTGCACTCCAGCATGGGCGACAGAGCAAGACTCCATTTTAAAATAAACAAAAAGGTTGGCATCAAAAAGAATAGTTGGAACAAATAAAAACAAATAGCAAAATGATGGATTTAAACACAGCCATATTGATAATCATATTAGATGTAAATTTCTAAATGCTCCAATTAGAAGACACATTTTCAGACTGGATAAAAAAGCAAGACTTCACTGTATGCTATCTAAAGGAATCACTTTAAATATAAAAGCACAAATGGGTTAAATGTAAACGAACTGAAAAAGATATATATCATGCATACATTAGACATACAAAAATGGCAATGGCTATATTCGTTATCAGACAAAGTGGGCTTTAGAACAGTGCTCTCTCTTCACCAGGGATAAAGAAGAATACTTCATAATAATAAATAGTATAATAATAATAAATTAATTCATCAACAAGACAATAATACTGGCTGTGCATCCACCTAACTAATAACTAACAGCTTCAAAATATAACAGAACTTCAAAATTCAAGAAGTGAAAATTGACAGAAATGGAGAAACAGACAAATTCACAATTATAGTTGGAGATTTCACCATAACTTTCTTAATCATGTATACTATTTCCAAACATCTGTAAGGACTTTTTTTCCCCTAAGATTGAGCACAGATGACCAAAGAGAAACTGTGTTTCATAATTCAGATTCCTGCACACCAATCTTTGACTTGAGGTATCATTTCCCGATTTCCCATCATCTTATTACTAAGTAGGTGGGTTGAGATCTGAAGAGATGCATGAAGGGACAGAAGGAGAATGAACCATTTTAGATTAGGGTTCCAGATCTCGCACAGTGGGTGGCTTTGTTTATGCATCTAAGCTTTCTGGGCCTCAGTTTCCGCCTCTGTTAGAAAATAATAGTCGTCTCTCTGCCATCTCTGAAAAGAAAGCTGGAGTCCCTCCAGTTACTATGAGTGGATAAAGAACATTGCTGTTCTTTTTAAAACTTAAAAAAAATTTTAATGTTGGGTGTGTATATTTATGAAGTACGTGAGATATTTTGATACAGGCATGCAAAGTGTAAAAATCACATCATGGAGAAGGGGGTTTTCATCTTCTGAAACATTTATCCTTTGTGTTATAAACAATCCAATTAGCCTCTTTGGGTTGTTTTTTAAATGTACGATTGTTATCGATTGTAGTCACTCTGTTGTGTTTTCAAATACTAGGTCTTATTTATTCTAACTATATTTTTGTTACCCATTAACTATCCTCACTTCCTCCTCACACCTCTGGTAACTGTCCTAACTTTCTGTGTCCATGAGTTCAATTGTCTTGATTTTTAGATCCCACAAATAAGTGAGAGCATGCGATGTTCGTCTTTCTGTTCCTGGCTTATTTCACTTAACGTAGTAATCTCCAGCTCCATCCATGTTGTTGCAAATGACAGGATCTCATACTTTTTGATGGCTGAACAGTACTCCATTGTGTATATGTACCACATTTTATTTGTGTATTCATCTGTTATGGACACTTAGGTTGCTTCCAAATCTTGGCCCTTGTGAACAGTGCTACAACAATGATGGAAGTGCAGATATTTCTTCAGTACATTGATTTCCTTTCTTTTGGGTATATACTCAGCAGTGGGATTGCTAGAACATATGATAGCTTTATTTTTAGTTTTTTGAGGAACCTCCAAACTGTTCTCCCTAGTGGTTTTACTACTTTACATTTCTACCAACAGCATACTAGAATTCCCTTTTTTCCACATCCTCACCAGTATTTGTTATTGCCTGTCTTTTGGTTATAAGCTATTTTAATTGGAGTGAGATGATATCTCATTGTAGTTTTGATTTGCATTTCTCTGATGATCAGTGGTGTCGAGGACCTTTTCATGTGCCTGTTTGCCATTTGTATGTTTTCTTTTGAGAAATGTAAATTCAGATCTTTTGCCTGTTTTAAAATTGTATTATTAGAGTTTTTTCTATTGAGTTGTTTTTGCTCCTTTATATTCTGGTTATTAATCCCTTTTCAGATGGTTGGTTTGCAAATATTTACTCCCATTCTGTGGGTTGTCTTTTCAGTTTGTTGATTATTTCCTTTGCTGTGCAGAAGCTTTTCTACTTGATGTGATCCCATTCTTCCATTTTTGCTTTGGTTGCCTATATTTGTGGTGTATTGCCCAGACCAACGCCCTGGAGATTTTCCCCAATGTTTTCTTGTAGTAGTTTTATAGTTTGAGGTCTTATATTTAAGTCTTTAATCTATTTTGATTGATTTTTGTTTATTGCAAGTGATAGGGGTCTAGTTTCATTCTTCTGCATATGGATATCCAGTTTTCCCAGCACCATTCATCGAAGAAACTGTGTTTTTCCCAGTGTGTGTTTTTGGCACCTTTGTTGAAAATTAGTTCACTGTAGGTGTGTGGATTTGTTTCTGGGATCTCTATTCAATTGGATTGGTCCATGTGTCTGTTTTTATGCCAGTACCATGCTGTTTTGGTTATTATAGCTCTGTAGTATAATTTGAAATCAGGTAATGTGATTTCTCCAGTTTTTTTGGTGTGTGTGTGGTTTTGTTGTTGCTGTTATTGTTGTTTTGCTTAGAATAGCTTTGGCTATTCTGGGTCTTTTGTTGGTCCATATAAATGTTAGGATTTTTATTCCTATCTCTGTGAAGAATGTCATTGGTATTTTGATGAAGATTGCATTGAATCTGTAGATTGCTTTGTTAGTATGAACATTTTAACAATATTGATTCTTTCAATCCATGAACATGGAATATCTTTCCAATTTTTGGTGTCTCCTTCAATTTCTTTCATTAGTGTTTTATAGTTTTCATTATAGAGGACTTTCACTTCTTCAGTTAAATTAATTCTTAGGTATTGCATTTTATTTGTGGAAATTATAAATTTTCATTTTTCAGAATGTTCACTCTTGGCATATAGAAATGCTACTGATTTTCGTATGTTGATTTTGTATCCTGCAACTTTACTGAATTTGTTTATTGGTTCTAACAATTTTTTTTTTTTTTGTGGGGGGAGTCTTTAAGTTTTCCCAAATATAAGATCTTATTATCTGCAAACAAGGAGAATTTGACTTCCTCCATTCCAATTTGGGTGCTTTTTATTTTGTTCTCTTGTCTGATTGCTCTAGGTAGGACTTCGTACTCTGTTGAAGAACAGAGATGAAAGCGGGCATTCTTGTTGTGTTTCAGATCTTAGAGGAAAGGCTTTCAGTTTTTTCCTATTCTATATGGTACTAGCTGTGGGTCTGTCATATATGGCTTTTAGTATGTTGAGATATGTTCTTTCTATAGCTAGTTTTTTGAGGGTATTTTTTAATCATGAAGTGATGTTTAATTTTATCAAATAATTTTTAAGCATAAATTCAAGTTATCATATGGTTTTTGTCTTTCATTCTATTGATACAATGTATTCCATTGATTGATTTGCATATGTTAAACCATTCTTGCATTTCAGGGATAAATCTCACTTGATCATGATAAATGATCTTTCTATGTGTTGTTGAATTTGATTTGCTAGTATTTTGTTTAGGACTTTTGCATCAATGTTCATCAGGGATATTGATTTGTAATTTTCTTTTTTTGAAAAAAAAGAAACAAGAAAAAAAAGAAACAAGACCCAGTGTCTGTGTCTGGTTTTGGTATCAAGGTAATACTGGCTTTGAAGAAGGAGTGTGGAAGTTTTCCCTCCTCTTCTATTTTTTGGAGTATTTTGAGCAGGATTGGTATTAGTTATTCTTTAAATATTTGATAGAATTCAACAGTGAAGCCATCAGGTCCCAGGCATTTCTTTATTATGGATTTGATCTCATTAGCTGTTATTGATCTGTTCAGGTTTTGGACTTCTTCCTGGTTCAGTCTTGATAGGTTGTGTCTAGGAATTTGTCCATTTCTTCTAGATTTTCCAATTTATTGGCTTATAGCTGCTCAGAGTAGACACTAATGATCGTTTGAATTTCTGCAGTATCAATTGTAATATCTTCTTTTCCATTCTGATTTTATTTTTTTTGGATCTTTTATCTTTTTTCTTAGTCTGGCTAAAGGTTTGTCAATTTCGTTTAACTTTTCAAAGAACTCTCCTTTTTGTTTCATAGATCTTTTGTATTGTTTTCTTCATTTCATTTTCATTTATTTTTGCTCTGATGTTTATTATTTCTTTCTTACTAATTTTGGGTTTGGTTTGCTCTTGCTTTTCTAGTTCTTTAAGATGCATTACTAGATTGTGTATTTAAATTTTTTTCTTTTCTTTTATGATATAGGCAGTTATAGCTATAAACCTCCTTCTTAGTACTGCTTTTGCTGTATCCCATAGGTATTAGTATGTTGTATTACCACTATTATTTGTTTCAGAAAACTTCTCAATTTCTATCTTAATTTCTTCCCTGACCCACTGGTCATTCAGGAGCATATTATTTAATTTCCATGTATTTATATATTTTTCAAAATTCCTCTTGTTAATAAAATTATTATTTTCATTGGGTCTTGTTTCCTAATCCAGCTTACTACTTTGCACCTTTTAAGTAGGGCATTTAACCCATTTACATTCAAGTTAATATTCATATGTGCAGATTTGATCCTGATATTGTGATGTTAGCTGGTTATTATGCAGACTTGATTGTTTAGTTGCTTTATAGTGTCAGTGATCTATGTACTTAAGTGTTTTTCTATGGTGGACAGTTATATTTTCTTTCTTTCTTTCTTTCTTTAATATTTTATTTATTAATATTAAAATATTATTTAATATTTTATTTATTTATTTATTTTATTATACTTTAAGTTTTAGGGTACATGTGCACAATGTTCAGGTTTGTTACATATGCATACATGTGCCATGTTGGTGTACTGCACCCGTTAATTCATCATTTACATTAGGTGTATCTCCTAATACTATCCCTCCTCCCTCCCTCCACCCCACGACAGGCCCTGGTGTGTGATGTTCCCCACCCTGTGTCCAAGTGTTCTCATTGTTCAATTCCCACCTATGAGTGAGAACATATGGTGTTTGATTTTCTGTCCTTGTGATAGTTTGCTCAGAACGATGGTTTCCAGTTTCATCTGTGTCGCTACAAAGGACATGAACTCATCCTTTTTTATGGCTGGATAGTATGCCATGGTGTATATGTGCCACATTTTCCTTTTTTCTTTTTTTCGTTTGCTTGATTTTATTCATTCATTAATCAGATTTTCCCAAAACACAAACTACATTCTGAGAATACATTAAAAGTGATAGTATCTTGTTTGGGCTTACTTTAATTTAGTAACGAGAAATTATATGTTGTGGATCTTCTTATCTGAGCTCATCTCAATGATACCATGTGAGTACTTTTAATTTTTTTTTATAGTTTAAGTTCTAGGGTACATGTGCGCAACGTGGAGGTTTGTTACGTATGTATACATGTGCCATGCTGGTGTATTGCACCCATTAACTCGTCATTTACATTAGGTATTTCTCCTAATGCTCTCCCCCCCCCGCCAACTCCATGACAGGCCCCAGTGTGTGATGTTCCCCACCCTGTGTCCAAGTGTTCTCATTGCTTAATTCCCACCTATGAGTGAAAACATGTGGTGTTTGGTTTTCTGTCCTTATGATAGTTTGCTCAGAATGATGGTTTCTAGCTTCATCCATGTCCCTACAAAGGACATGAACTCATCCCTTTTTATGGCTGCATAGTATTCCATGGTGTGTATGTACCACATTTTCTTAATCCAGTTTATCATTGTTAGACATTTGGGTTGGTTCCAAGTCTTTGCTATTGCGAATAGTGCTGCCATAAATATACATGTACATATCTCTTTATAGCAGCATGATTTATAATCCTTTGGGTATATGCCCAGTAATGGGATGGCTGGATCAAATGGTATTTCTAGTTCTAGATCCTTGAGAAATCGCCACACTGTCTTCCACAATGGTTGAACTAGTTTACAGTCCCACCAACAGTGTAAAAGTGTCCCTATTTCTCCACATCTTCTCCAGCACCTGTTGTTTCCTGACTTTTTGATGATCCCCATTCTAACTAGTGTGAGATGGTATCTCATTGTGGTTTTGATTTGCATTTCTCTGACGGCCAGTGATGATGAGCATTTTTTCATATGTCTGTTGGCTGCATAAATGTCTTCTTTTGAGGAGTGTCTGTTCATATCCTTTGCCCACTTTTTGATGGGATTGCTTGATGTTTTTCTTGTCAATTTTTTTTAAGTTCTTTGTAGATTCTGGATATTAGCCCTTCATCAGATGGATAGATTGTGAAAATTTTCTCCCACTCTGTAGGTTGCCTGTTCACTCTGATGGTAGTTTCTTTTGCTGTGCAGAAGCTCTTTAGTTTAATTAGATCCCATTTGTCAATTTTGGCTTTTGTTGCCATTGCTTTTGGTGTTTTAGACATGAAGTACCTGCCCATGCCTATGTCCTGAATGGTATTGCCTAGGTTTTCTTCTAGAGTTTTTATGGTTTTAGGTCTTACATTTAAGTCTTTAATCCATCTTGAATTAATTTTAGTATAAGGTGTAAGGAAGGGATCCAGCTTCAGCTTTCTACTTATGGCTAGCCAGTTTTCCCAGAACCGTTTATTAAATAGGGAATCCTTTCCCCATTTCTTCTTTTTGTCAGGTTTGTCAAAGATCAGATGGTTGTAGATGTGTGGTCTTATTTCCGAGGGCTGTATTCTGCTCCATAGGTCTACCTCTGTTTTGGTACCAGTACCATGCTGTTTTGGTTACTGAAGGCTTGTAGTATAGTTGGAAGTCAGGTAGCGTGATGCCTCCAGCTTTGTTCTTTTGGCTTAGGATTGTCTTGGCAATGCGGGATCTTTTTTAGCTCCATATGAACTTTAAAGCAGTTTTTTCCAATTCTATGAAGAAAGTCATTGGTAGCTTGATGGGGATGGCATTGAATCTATAAATAACCTTGGGCAGTATGGCCATTTTCACAATATTGATTCTTCCTATCCATGAGCATGGAATGTTCTTCCATTTGTTTGTGTCCTCTTTTATTTCATTGAGCAGTGTTTTGTAGTTCTCCTTGAAGAGGTCCATCACATCCCTTGTAAGTTGGATTCCTAGGTATTTTATTCACTTTGAAGCCATTGTGAATGGGAGTTCACTCATGATTTGACTCTCTGTTTGTCTGTTATTGGTGTATAAGAATGTTTGTGATTTTTGCACATAGATTTTGTATCCTGAGACTTTGCTGAAGTTGCTTATCAGTTTAAGGAGATTTTGGGCTGAGACGATGCGGTTTTCTAAATATACAATCATGTCATCTGCAAACAGGGACAATTTGACTTCCTCTTTTCCTAATTGAATATCCTTTATTTCTTTCTCTTGCCTGATTGCCCTGGCCAGAACTGCTAACACTATGTTGAATAGAAGTGGTGAGAGGGGGCATCCCTGTCTTGTACCAGTTTTCAAAGGGAATGCTCCCAGTTTTTGCCCATTCGGTATGTTATTGGCTGTGGGTTTGTCATAAATAGCTCTTATTGTTTTGAGATACATCTCATCAATACCTAGTTTATTGAGAAGTTTTAGCAAGAAGGGCTGTTGAATTTTGTTGAAGGCCTTTTCTGCATCTATTGAGATAATTATGTAGGTTTTGTCTTTGTTTCTGTTTATATGATGGATTACATTTATTGATTTTCATATGTTGAACCAGCCTTGCACCCCAGGGATGAAACCCACTTGATCATGGTGGATAAGCTTTTGATGTGCTGCTGGATTTGGTTTGCAAGTATTTTATTGAAGATTTTTGCCTAGATGTTCATCAGGTATATTGGTCTAAAATTCTCTTTTTTTGTTGTGTCTCTGCCAGGCTTTGGTATCAGGATGATGCTGGCCTCATAAAATGAGTTAGGGAGGATTCTCTCTTTTTCTATTGATTGGAATAGTTTCAGAAGGAATGGTGCCAGCTACTCCTTGTACCTCTGATAGAATTCGGCTGTGAATCCGTCTGGTCCTGGACTTTTTTTGGTTGGTAGGCTATTAATTATTGCCTCAATTTCAGAACCTGTTATTGGTCTATTCAGGGATTCAACTTCTTCCTAGTTTAGTCTTGGAGGGTGTATGTTTCCAGGAATGTATTTATTTCTTCTAGATTTTCTAGTTTATTTGCTTAAAGGTGTTTATAGTATTCTCTGATTGTAGTTTGTATTTCTGTGGGATTGGTGGTGATATCCCTTTTATCATTTTTTATTGTGTCTATTTGATTCTTCTCTCTTTTCTTCTTTATCAGTCTTGCTAGTGGTCAATCAATTTTGTTGATCTTTTAACAAAACCAGCTCTTGGATTCATTGATTTTTTGGAGGGTTTTTTGTGTCTCTGTCTCCTTCAGTTCTGCTCTGATCTTACTTATTTCTTGCCTTCTGCTGGCTTTTGAATGTGTTTGCTGTTGCTTCTCTAGTTCTTTTAATTTTGATGTTAGGGTGTCAATTTTAGATCTTTCCTGCTTTCTCTTATGGGCATTTAGTGCTATAAATTTCCCTCTTCCCACTGCTTTAAATGTGTCCCAGAGATTCTGGTATGTTGTGTCATTGTTCTCATTGGTTTCAAAGAACATCTTTATTTCTGCCTTCATTTCGTTATTTACCTAGTAGTCATTCAGGAACAGGTTGTTCAGTTTCCATGTAGTTGAGTGGTTTTGAGTGAGTTTCTTTTTTTTTTTTTTTTTTTTTTTTTTTTTTTACA